>NC_133620.1:121726985-122026985 GCF_048593235.1 Sminthopsis crassicaudata | reverse complement strand
TCTGACAAATGGAGTTTTATTATTTTGGAATTATTAACTTGGGAGATAATTCCCCAAGTTTAGTTGCTCATAAAGCTCACTTCAATTGTGCTAACATCTAGTTATCAGTATTTTCTGGAGTCTGTAGTTTAGGAGCTTGGTGAAGGAGAATTCTCTGGTCTAGGAGATCAGTGGAAATTAAGAAATAGGGAAAAGAGAAAATATTCTTTAGAAAAAAATTACTGAAGGGGGGAGAAAGAGAGAGAAGAGAGAGAGAGAAAGAGAGAGAGAAGAGACAGAGAGACAGAGAGAGATTATCTTCATACACACAGTAGGACTGTGATTCAAAGAATTACAAAATCTTAGAAGCAGAAGGTTCCTATTAAATACCTATTCTAACCTATTTCAGACCAAGACACCTTTCTCAAACATTCCTAAGAAGGATTTATAGAGACTCTTCTTGAAGATTTTTAATGAAGAAATAACCTGCTATCTCCAAAGGTAGCCCTTGTTCCTTTTGGACTAAATTATTAGAGATTTTTCCTTTCTTGATGCTCAAGCCTGTCTCTATATTCACTCACTACTCATGGTTCTTCCTTTCTGTGACCAAGCAGAACAAGTTTAGTTTCTTAGCCACATAATACTCTTCAAATACTTGGAGGCAGATAATCATGTCTTCTGAAGTCTTCATTTCTCTAAACCAAACGTCTCTGGTTTCTTCAACTGGCTCTCATTAGGCATCTTCTCTGATTCTCTAATTATTTTGAACATCTTTTTTTATAATCATGCTTTAGTTTATCTATGTTGTCCCTAATCTGTGTTTTCCAGAACTAAACCCAGATGTATCCTAAGATGGTGAAGTATAGTGGAATCTTTCTTACTCTGGATAACACTGTGCCTGTTCATGGAATCTAGGATAGTGTTGATTTTTTGACAGTACTTTTGATTCATATTAAAATAGAAATACACCAACATCCTAAGATATTGTTAATGCCAACTATTTTCCAGTTATTTGTCCATCAAAATGTATTTTTAAATTACTCAAATAAAGAGTTTAGGTCACCATCTTACATTTTATTTTCCTAATTTAATCCATTGTTATAGGTTATTGATCTTTTAGGGATCTTGGCTTTATTATTCAACATATTACTAATCTTTCTGAGCTTTGTGTGTTTTACAAATTTGTAAGACAATCTTTTTTACCCTTGAATCTACCAGACTATATCTAGGTTCCTGCATCTCTCCAATAGAGATTGTCCTCCAAGTTGACTTTTACTTGTTAAGGACTACTCTTTGGGTATAGTCATTCAATCACTTTCAGATCAACTCAATTGTCACAATGAGATCAAAAGTCTAGAACTATAGAGGATTTAAGAGATTATCTATTCTTAATGCTTTTGTTGTAGTGGAGAAAATGGGATCTCAAGGAGGTTAAATGATTTGCCAAAACCTTATGGGTTTGTAAAAGTTAGAAATATGACTGGAACTCAGGTCTTCTGACACAAGAAACTAGTGCTCTTTCCACTATACCTCATTGCTTATTCTTTTAATGGATGGAGAAGCTGGGGAATTTAAATGTTGCATATATCCCCAAAGTAAACTAAGAGGAAAAAAATAGACACCATAGCTAATTTAAATTCCTAATTTTTTTATCTGTCTTTTCTCATTCTCTCATGTTCTACATTATGGACCTTGCAATGTTTGGACTAGTCTAACTATGGTTAGTTAGACTATGGTACACTACCATGCAGGGCTAAGTTGGCTTAAATATCTACTGTTCTTCTTCTTTTTTTTTAAATTTGATTTTTTATTATCTATCTATTTATTTATTTGTTTTATAATTGTACATTTTTTTGACAGTATATATGGATGAGTAAATTTTTTTTTTTTTACAACATTACCCCTTGTATTCATTTTTCCAGATTTTCCCCTCCCTCCCTCCACTCCCTCCCCTAGATGACAGGCAATCTCATACATTTTACATATGTTACAGTATAACCTAGATATAATATATGTGTTCTACTGTTCTTCTAAACAAGGCATAGAGAGAGTTTCCTAATCTAATTTCTCAGTAATCAGCTGAGTATCTCTACCCATTCATTCTTTCACTGCTAACACTCAATTGACTCACAGGTCTAAACTGGACTTAGCTATCTTAATTTCTTGCTATGACCTTTTGTAGATAGAAAAATTGAGGATGTTTACCTGGATTCTTGACATATAAGAAGTATTATTAATATATTGTGCCCTTAATTCTATCCAATTTAGTTGTATAGAAATGTCAAGTACTTTATTTTTTAGTTGAAGATAAAAATAAAGCTCGTTTTTTTTCTCTTCTTCCATTAGTCAGAAAAGTGTGTGTGTGTGTGTGTGTGTGTGTGTGTGTGTGTGTAAGAGAGGGGGGAGATAGGAAGAGATGGGGACAAGGAGAGATGGGGACAGGGACATAAAAAGATGGATAAAGACATAGATGGTCTTGACTCAAGGGAAAGTTATTTTTCTTTGAGGTTTAGCTTCATCACACAACTGTTTTGAAGAAAGTAGTTTTAAAATGGTAACAATGTTATATAAATATAAGTTTTTGTTGTATTTCATGCATTACATTGATGTAGAGATTTACAGTTTACAAAGTGATGCCTTCACAAAAACCTTATGAATTAAATTTATATCCTTTATTTCCATTTTTAAGATAAGAAAATTGAAATCTAGAGATGGAGAGTGACTTGTATAAGGAAACAAAGGTAAAAGTCAAAATTAAGACTCAACCCCAGATCTTTCCTCATGTCCAGCACTTTTTCTAATACTTTTTGTTGGAAAATACAATCCATTGAAAATGGATCTTTTGAAATAGGTGGTGAGAGATGATCTTGGAGTCAGAAAGACCTGAGTCCAAATCTTGCTTTGGATATATCCTGGTGGTAACCTAGGGCCAATCACCTAACTTTCCAGGGCTTTCAGGCATCTCTAAAGGTAAAGGTAAAAGGCTGGTAGATAGCATATCCTAATTAGAAGTTCCTCATACCCTGAGCCAAATGGTGGCACAGTAAATAGAGTGCCAGTTCTGGAGTCAGGAAGACCTGAGTTCAAATGAGGCCTCAGGTGCTTACTAGCTGTGTGATTCTAAGCAAGTCACTTAACCCCATTTGCTTCAGTTTCATCATCTGTAGTAATAGCATCTGTCACCCCAAAGTGTTGTAAAGATCAAATCAGATAATTTTAAAGTGCTTAGCACAGTGGTTGGCACATAATAAGAATTATATAAATGTTAATTATTGTTATTATGTATTGAATGACAATAGAAAACATTTGCTATAGTTTTTGCTCTCAAATTACTTAAGGTAGGTAATTCTGTCTTCCAATCTTTACATTTTCCTGCCAGTGAAAGAACTAAAAATTTCATGTATTTACATTAATTGCATAGACTTTACAAGGAATTCAAAATAATATGATTACTAACAAAATATTAAAAAAACCCTCATATTTGCATAATATATTATAGTTTACAAAGCATTTTCTTCAAAATAACTCTGTAACTTTTTGGGAGAGGGTCAGGGTGAAATGAAAGAGAGAATAAAATAGAAAGAAAGGAAATACAGTTAACAAATAGTAATTGGGAAAAGAATTTTGAAGCAATTTTCTCTGATGAAGGCCTTATTTCTTAAATGTATAGAGGATTGAGTCAAATTTATAAAAAACACGAGATATGCCTTAATTGATAAATGGCCAAAAATATGAATTATGCAAAAAAGGATTATAAAACAATGCATATTCTTTCCTCTAACAACACTAAACATGAAACCCAAAAGAGTTAATTTTTTTTTAAAAGGAAAAGAACCCATATGTACAAAAATATTTATAGTAGCTCTCTTCTCAGGCAAAGAATTGGAAATTGAGGAGATGTCTATCTATTGGGGAAATAGCTGAATAAATTGTGGTATGTGGTTATGATGGAATACTATTATTCTATAAGAAATGAAGAGCAGGATGCTCTCAGAAAAACCTGAAGAGTTCTCCATAAGCTCATGCAAAGTGAAATGGATTGTATACAAAGTAGTAGCAATATTGTGGAATGATCACTGTGAATGATTTTGCTATTCTCAACAATATAACAATCCATGATGTACTTATGATGTAAAATGCTATCCATATCTAGAGAAAGAACTGATTGTGTCTGTATACAGATTGAAGCATACTCTATAAAAACAAAACAAAACAACAAAACTTTATTTTTTGAGGGTTTTTCCAGAGAGAGAGAGGGGAGATTTATGTTTTCTTTCACAATAGGATTTTTATGGAAATGTTTTGCATAACTTCACATATGTCTTCTTAATGGAGGGTAGAAGTAGGGAGGAAGAGAAAAAATCTGGAACTCAAGGTTTGAAAAATAAGTGTAAAGATGTTTTGCATGTAACTGGGGAAAATAAAAATATTAAATCTTAAATTTAAAAAAATGACTGTGAGATAGTAAAATAAGTCTTATTTCTGAAACCAATGAAACAATAAAATGTCAGGAACAGAAGAGACCTTAGAGATAATTTAGTCCCACTCCCTCTTTTATTCAGATGAGGAAATTAAAATTCAGAATAATAAGCTACTTTTGCAAAGTTACATGACTAATAATTGTCACAAATTGTATTTGAATCTAAGACTTCTAATTTCAAGTTGTTTGTTTTTTCTATATCACAGTACACCACAATGCTTAGATAGTTAAATGTGCATTGGGTCTTTAATGACATTGACAAGTGACAGTTGAAATCCCTATGCAGTAAATGCATCTACCAGTCACAAAGCTGAATTCTATTAAACTCTCTAAGATTTGTAATGGAGAAGGGATATCATCAACATGGAAAGAAGTTTCCTATATTATGTTTCATTTTTGCTTCCTGCATTGACTGATATGGCAATTTTTACCCGAATATTTGATTAAAATGGGGGAAACTCTAAACATAAGCATATTGAAGTAAAATTATTTCCTTTAGTGAATTATTCCCTACTTTTAAAGATTTTCCTAGTAGATTAATTTATATTGCTTTAATTAGTAATTATATTATTCCATGTATATATTTGTTGCTTATTGTTCAATTGTTTTAGTTGTATATGACTCTGACCTCATTTGAGGTTTTCTTGGCAAAGAAACTAGAGTGGCTTGCCATTTCCTTCTCCAGATAATTTTGTAGTTTAGGAAATAAAGCCAATGGGGTTAAGAGACTTGCCTGGGGTCACACAGTTAGTGTCTGAGGCTGTATTTAAACTCATAAAGATGGGTCTTCCATCTTTCCCATTACACATATACACATAAACACATATGAAGAAGGGAAAGATCAATAGTAGCTTATAATGTCATTTTATTTGGTTACAATAAAAGAGATTATTAGATAGGATGAGAATAAATTCTCCTTGACACCTGTTGTAAAAAATGTGCATATCAAGATGCATATATATCCCTTTTGCACCTGTGTAATGTTAAAATCATATAATTTGTATGTGCAGACTTAATGATGGATACATGCAGAGATTTTCAAGAAATATGGGTAAGGCTCTTAAAGGACTAACATTTACCAAATATTACCAAAAATTACGTCCCATATCCTATTCCCACTTGTTGATGATCCTTTTATGTTTTGAACACAATTTTGAATTTTTCTGATGACAAGCCCCAATTCCCCTCTTCTGAATCTTCACCTCAGCTCCCTCCATGTTTCCTTTGCTTGAATCTCCATGACAACAACTTAGCTTCATCCTTAATGTTATCAGAGCTTTTCAACTGCAACAGTACCAATATGTATGCTGTGTGCTAATCATTTATTGGCAGAATATAGTTCATTCAACTCTTTTGAACAGGTTTCTCTTTATAGCACATCATGATACAGCTTTATACTGCAGGCACTGTGCTCACTGAAGATACAAAGAAAGGCAATAAACAAATAAATTAATAAATAAAACAGCAGTCCCTGCTGTCAAGAAGCTCATAGTCTAAAGGATGAGACAATATGCAAACAGTTATATATAAGATTTTTTTTTGTGCATACCTGTTAGGTTCTTATTAAGTGCTAATGAGATAGAGATATTAGGTTTTTACTAAGTGCTAAGTCGTTACTTAACAATTCTCTTGTTCTGGCCTTTAAAGGGAGTTTTACCCCTTTGAATTTCTGGGGAGGAGCTTAATGTTTAAAAGGAGCAAGTTCATTGGTAGAAGTAATCTTCCCACAAGCCCTTGCATTATCCCACCCCCATTCTCTGGGAGAATAAAAGAGGGTGGCACTCTGGAGGAGAAAGAGTCTTGTCTGGGCCAGAGTTGGAGCAGCTCTCTGGAGAAAGAAGAGTCTCTGCTCTAGGTCAGAGTTGGAGGCCGAGAGATTGAGTTGAGACATCAAATCTCCTCCCAGAGATCAATCGGCAGTCTCTGGAGACAACAGGTCTATACGCATACCCTTTGACCCAGCAATGCCATTACTGGGTCAATATCCCCAGGAAAGCATAAAGGGGAGAAAAGGACCCACATGTGCAAAAATGCTTGTAGCAACTCTTTTTGTAGTAGCAAATAATTGGAAAATTAGTAGATACTCATCAATTGGGGAATGGTTGAACAATGTGGTATATGAAGATAATCAAATATTCTATAGTCTATAAATATACATTCTATAAAAGATCTGCAAAAATGTTCTATAAAAATGATAAACAAGTTGATTTTTGAAAGACTTGTAAAAATTTATGTGAACTGATGCTGAGCGAAAAAGCAGAAGTAGGAATACATTATACACAATAATAGCAAAAATGTGTGATGATCAACTATGAAAGACTTAGTTCTTCTCAGTGGTTCAGTGATCCAAAGCAATCCCAATAGATTTTGGACAGAAAATGCCATCTACATCCAGAAAAAGAACTAAGGAGACTGAATGTAAATCAACACATGCTATATTCACTTCTTTTTTCTGTTTTTAAAAATCTCTCTCAGGCTTTTTCCCTTTTGCTTTGATTTTTCCCCCTCAATATGATTCATAAAGCAATGTATATTAAAAAATAGATACATTTCCTAGAATTTTACTGGAAAAAAAGAATGTTACCATACTTGTAAGCCTGCAAATCCCAAAAAAGATGTTTTTTTTTAAATTGATAAAACAGAATTAAATGGGGCAAAAATAAAATGTAAAAAAATCCCATTCAGCAGTACTGCAAACTATTTCATATTCTGAGGCTTAAAACTCAGAGAGTATAATGATAATCATTTTATTTTCATGACTTGTTTAAGTCTTGACAATGAGAATTTGTGAGTCTCTTGTATTAAGGATTTCACTTTAAGGTTCATGGGAGAAACATCAGAACATATTACACAAACATACATATACAAACACATATAAACATATGTAACACCATATATTATTCACACAGAGAGATATATACATGTAATAATATATAATGTAAAAATTAATATAATGCATAATTATATTATATATATGTGTATATATATATATATATATAATGTTTAAATATACAAAATATAATGTATAAAAGAATCCAGAAAACATTTTGTCTATTTGTTTCTGTAGTTGGATCACCCTATCGGTTGCAAGAATTCATTATAAAAAAGTGAGACATTTTATATGTTGTAGGAAAGCCTAGAAAACTTTTGTCTAAACTCCCTCGTGGATAGCCCTATGAATTGGCAGACATCTGATGGGAAATGCATGAGTTCCCTTACGTACTGTAAGGATCCATGAGAAAAATTTTCACCCAAGACAATTTGGTTTCTCATGTGATGATGACTTCTAGTTGACTTCAAGGCTTGAATCCCTTTAGAGAGCTCAGTTTCCTGGAAGTTTATTTGATATTAGAGTTTTCCTTTGAAAAGAAAAGCTAGAAGTTTTTTGTTTTTTTCCTTTTCCTTTTCTCTATTTTTATTTATTTATTTTTATTTTTAATTTATGTTTTCTAGTTGCTTAGGTCGGAATGATTGTTAAGGACTAATCAGATGGCAAACTCTGGTAAGATCTCACAATTTTTATTTTACTTTAAATTTTAATTTATTTCTATTTTCAATTTATCTTTTCTAGCTCCTTAGGTTAGAACAATTTATAAGAACTAATCAAGTGGTAAACTCTGGTAAGATCTATAAAATGTTTTTTGTTTGTTGAATTTGCATAATTGTGTTGCCTTTTATTTTTTGTTGTTCCTTTCTTGAGCATAGGTTCCAGAATAGGATTCGATTTGCTCAGACTTGGAGGAAATCTCATGAATTCAAGAGTAAGAGTCAGACTAGAACTGACAGCAGGAGGAGTTTCTGAGGATAGTGTGAGTTAAAGTTCCAGCCCAATTCCTTTACCTTGTTTGCCAGAAAATATGAATGTTGGAAGAGACAGGACAGAGATGATTTAAAGGTGAAACACTGATTCAGCAGTCTAGCAAATTGTTTCATGTTTGATGTTTTAAGCCTTATTCTCCTGGGAAAGTATATTAGTTGTTATAAGTTACTGTTGCTTGTTTAAGCCTTTGTAAAGTACATGCTTGGGAGTTTCTTGTATCAAGTACATCTTTTGTGTGAAAGGGAGAGACAACTGTCCTATAGTTAGTTACTTTGTAAATCAAGTACTGTCCTATTTCTTCCCTTTTAGGGAGCAGAAATAGTTTAAAACTAGATTGTATGTAATTTTCCTTAGGGTTCTGGGATGGGGGTTTAATGAGCCAGAGGGTGTCAGAAAATGATCTCTCTGACATTTTTCTTTAGGATCCCTAAAGGATTCCTAAAGACTGAATCCAGTTCAACTGGATGGCCTTTATATAGAGAGGGAGAGGTGAATTTCTTCAGCCTCTGGGCCTACTAGCAGGTTTTTTTTGTTTGTTTTTGTTTTTGTTTTTTAATAAGGAAAGGGAACCTGAAAGGTGGTGATGGGAAATTCCAAGATCACTTTTGTTTCAGCATTTATAACCTGTAAGCAAAATGAAAGATAGAAGGATTGATGGGAAAAGAGAGCTAAAATAATGTATGGATAAATATGGATAAATATGGACGAAAGAGTAACATATAAAACCAATTTTAGAGATACAAGTAACAATTTTTAAAATCACAGACCTTAAGATGTATTGCTTGTTTTTCCTATGGTTCTTTATAAATCTTTAACAGTGAGAGATAAGTCTGAAACTTCATTGTTGAATCCTTGTAAGCTGGTCCTTTATAGAGAAGGGAAAAAAGGTGTGATCAACCCATGCCAACTGCTATTGTTTTATGAAGAAGTGCATACTCATGTGACATCTCTTATTTCCCAATGTTCTCTTGTGCCTTAAACACCCTGATATGCTCACATGATACCTGGTTTAGACTTATTCTATCTAGTCTCTTGTATTTTCTTGACTATTTCACACATTTTAGTAATCTAAGTTTAGATTTCTCAACATATGTTACTGGTAAATCCTTTGCCTTTGGAGTCTTTAATATTCATTTCTGACTATGGTTTCAATACGGTTTCAACTGATACTTTTACTTATCTGCTTAAACAACTATCTTTAGTTTCTGATATACTAGAATTACAGAAATGCAGAATCTCAGAATTTTAGACTTGAGAGGGACCCCAATGGCTATCAGGTCCTTCCTATATCTCAATAAGAAAAGCCTTAGTGCTTACTACAGTGCCTGGGACACAATATACACTTAATTAATGCTTGTTGACTTGACAATACAGAATACTCAACCAATGATTTTTTAGTCTTTGCCTGAAGGCTTCCAATGAAGAGGAATCATTCATCTTCCCTGAGAAGTCCATTCCAGTTATGACTAGACCTGGTGATTAAATTTTTTTTCTGACATGGAGCCAGGTTTTCCTTTATGATTACATTCTGTACCAAGTCCTCTATAGTCAAACAGATTGAATTTAATCCCTTTTCTAAATGATATTTCAACTATCCAAGCTATCCAAAAAAATCAAGAAAGCTATCCAAAAATATCAAAGGATTTGAGGGTCAGAGGGGGTCATAGTGTCCATCTAATCTAATCCGTACACATAACAAGTGGCCTTCCATTCATCTCACTTAAGTTTTCTCTTCTCAGGGCTAAACAAGCCCAGTTCCTTCAATTAAGCTTCAAGGTTCTTTACTATTCTGATTGTCCTTTGCCTGTCCTCCATCTCCTGACAGACTTCTATTTAGGAAAGAACACAAAAGTGGAAATATAATTTTGTCAAGATAGACTATGGTAACATTATTACCTTCTTACTCCTTGAAACTCCTGAAATCTTTCTTAATTTACCTTAAAATGACATTAGCTCTCTAGTTGCCATAGTTAAGTTGTATTGAGTGGGTGGCTCACTAAAAACTTCCAGGTCTTTAACAATATTATTACCATCTAGTCATACCACTTTCATCCAATGTTTATGAAAACAGTTTTTAAAACCCAAATGAAAATATTTATTGTTGAATTTCATCTTCAGTTCAGTGCAATGTTTATCCTGTCAGCGTCTTTTTGGGACTTGACTTCTTCATCTAATGTGTTACCTCTCTCTCTCAGCTTTGTATCATTTTCAAATTTGATAAACATACCATCTATGTCTTAATGTAAACCACTGACAAATATTTAAAATAGAATAGAGTGAGCATAGATCCTCAGGGCTTTTCCAAAGGCTAGGTGGCTCAGTGAGTAGAAAGCAAATCCTGGAACCAGGAAGACCTGACATTGAAACCAACCTGGGACACATACTAGTTATGTGATGCTGGGCAAATCACTTAATTTCTGTCTCAGTTTTTCAATTGTAAAATGAGCATGATAATAATACCTACCTCCCAGGGTTGTTGTAAAGATCAAATAAGACAGTGTTTGTAAAATGCATTTAGCACAGTGTCTGTCATAGTAGGTGCTATATATACCTTTATTCCCTTCCCTTTCCTTCCCTTCCTCCAACTTACCAACTCAATGTGAAATATTAATGACTATTTTCTGAGACCATTCATTCAATCAGCTCTTACTTTTTTTTGTCCTCCTCTCCCTTTATTTACTTGAAAACTCCTAAAATGTCTATTATAGTGGACTGTGACATTAATAGCCTAAATACAGATACAAATCTTGAATTTTCTATTCCTTCCACTTTTTTTTTTTTTTTTTTTTGCTGAGGCAATTGGATTTAAGTGACTTGCCCAGAGTCACACAGCTAGGCAATGTTAAGTGTCTGAGATTAGATTTGAACTCAGGTCCTCCTGACTTCAGGGTTGATTTCTCTATCTACTGTACCACCTAGCTGCCCCTTATTACTTCTGCTCTTAAAGAAACATCTCCGGGGCGGAGCCAAGATGGCGGAGAAGAAACACACTACTCAGTGAACGTCCTCACTCCCTCACAACCAATTAGATAAATTAAGTCTCAAAATTAGCTCAGGACTGATAGATACCACAAGGACTGGAAGCACGACTTACCAGCTGAAGAGAATCTGGAGTTTCAACAGGAAAGGTCAGTTCTCAGGGGAGGAATAAGAAAGACCAGCACAGACGGTGGGGTAGGGGCACACTGCGCCCATTGCGCTGGGAGGGGCTCTGGGATCAGAGAAGCCACTGAGGTAAAGGAATCTGGCACAGGCTGTTAGCTCTTCTCTGCTAATTATTTAGCAGTTCAGAAGAGAAAGCCAAAATATTTTAAAACTCAGATTAGATTTCCCCCCCACCCCCCCCACCCTGGGGGTGACTCGGCAGACTCGGCACCAGGGGGTGTGGCCTCAGCTACCTCCTGAGAATAGTTAAGAGACTGACAAGTGGGTGGATACGGCCCAAGGCAACACACACGGCCTAGCTTAGCTGGAGGGAGTGGAACTCAGCTCCAGGAAGTCCCAGAGAAGCGGAACCTTTGAACTAGGGACCGCGGTTTCTGGCAGACACTTCCAGTTTGAGCGCAGGGGCTTCTCACGTCACCTGCTGCAGACATCCACTCCCCACCCGGACACATAGGCTGAGCTTCTTGCTGTCTTCACTATTCTACGCCCTCGAAGCACAGAAGTGCTAATCACCTCTGAGTCACTTCCAGGGAGGGGGTGGGGAACTCTCTCCCAGAGCTCTCTCTTAGCGCGGGCGCAGGGGCCGCTGCATCCATCCGGTCTGGGAGGAAGCTGGTAAAGAAGTAAATAATTTCCTACCCCAGGGACAGACCCCAAAACATTTTTTAAGTATGAGCAAAAAAGCTAGAAAAACTATAGATTCCTTCTATACAGAGAAAGAGCGGGTACCCAACCCCGAGGAAGTTAACAGCAAAGATTCAGAAGATAACAACCTAAAGGGGAACGATTCCTGCCCCCCATCACATAACTCTCTCCTAGAAGAAGCTCTTAAGAAATTGAGGGAGATCGAAGAAAAATGGGGCAAGGAAAGGGAAGTTATGATAGAGAATAACAACGTCCTGAAATTGGAGTTGGAAAAAATAAAGAATTCACAGGAGATGCAGGGAAACAAAATTAGTGAATTAGAAAAGGTTAAAAAAACACAGGAAAGTAGGATTTCTGAATTGGAAAAGATAAAAAAGTCTCAAGAAAATAGAATTTCTGAATTGGAAAAAGAAAATAATTCTCAAAAAAAAAAAATTAGGGAAATGGAAAAAAATTCAATAGAGCAAAATAATTCATTTAAAAACGAAATTGGGCATTTACAAAAAGAACTAAAAACTGTGAAAGAAGAAAATAACTCCTTAAAAGTCAGGATGGAACAAATAGAAATGAATGATTCACAGAGAACCCAAGAATCAGTCAAACAAAACAAAAAAAAATGAGAAGCTGGAGAACAACGTCAAATACTTACTGGGAAAATCTATAGACCTGGAAAATAGATCCAGGAGAGATAATCTGCGGATTATTGGACTTCCAGAAAACTATGACCAAAAAAAGAGCCTAGATTCTATTTTACAGGAAATTATCAAAGAGAACTGTCCAGAGATAATAGAAACAGAAGGGAAAGTAGATGTGGAAAGAATTCATCGAACTCCTTCTGAAATAGACCCTAAAAAAAGAACACCACGGAATATTGTGGCTAAGCTGCAGAATTACCACACAAAGGAGAAAATCCTCCAAGCAGCTAGAAAAAAACAATTTAAATACCAAGGTGCCACAATAAGGGTCACCCAAGATCTGGCTGCCTCCACATTAAAAGATAGAAGGGCCTGGAACCTGATATTCCGTAAGGCAAAAGATCAAGGACTGCAACCAAGAATGAACTACCCAGCTAAGTTTAGCATCTTTTTCCACGGAAGAAGATGGTCATTCAATGAAACAGAGGAATTCTATATGTTTCTAAGAAAAAAACCAGACTTAAACAAAAAATTTGATCTACATCCACAAGACTGAAGAGAAACAGAAAAAGGTACACAGAACCCTTGAGAACTGTAACTCTGTTGTGGGTATATAAAAAATACTCAAGGATAATTTGATTTTACTGATATAAAAGAAAAAAAGGGGGGTGTAGTAAAGGGAAGGAGGTCGGTTCAGAAAAAGGGGAAGGAGTGATAAAAAGAGGGAAACTACATCTCAGGAAGAGACATAGAAAATACACCATATCTGAGGGAACTTAGTGAGGGGGAGAATCATTGTGTGAATCTTACTCTCATCAGAAGAGGCTCAAAGAGTAAATAATTAACATATTTGTTTTTCAGAGAATTTTCTCTCACCTCATTAAAAGGGGGGAGAGGAAAAGGGAAAAGGAAAAGGGGAATAAGTGAAGGGACTTGGAGGGAGGGGGGAGGGATCCTAAAAAAAAAAAAAAAAAAAAAAGAGGGAGGGTTGCGCGTCACAAGGGGGGTCTGTAAATTAAATATCGGGGAGGGGGATCAGGGGGGTCAAGGGAAAAAAGCATAATCTGGGGATAATACGATGGCAGGAAATACAGAATTAGTAATTTTAACTGTAAATGTAAATGGGATGAACGATCCCATCAAACGGAGACGGATAGTAGATTGGATCAAAAAGCAGAACCCTACAATATGTTGCCTACAGGAAACACACTTAAAGCAGGGAGATACATACAGAGTAAAGGTAAAAGGTTGGAACAGAGCCTATTATGCTTCAGGTAAAGCCAAAAAAGCAGGGGTAGCTATCCTTATCTCAGATCAAGCAAAAGCAGAAGTAGATCTCGTTAAAAAAGATAAGGAAGGAAACTATATCCTGCTGAAAGGTAGCATAAATAATGAAGCCATATCAATACTAAACATATATGCACCAAGTGGTATAGCATCTAACTTTCTAAAGGAAAAGTTAAGAGAACTGCAAGAAGAAATAGACAGTAAAACTATAATAGTGGGAGATCTCAACCTTGCACTCTCAGATTTAGACAAATCAAACCACAAAACAAACAAGAAAGAAATTAAAAAAGTAAATAGGACATTAGAAAAACTAGGTATGATAGACCTTTGGAGAAAACTGAATGGCAATAGGAAGGAATATACTTTCTTCTCAGCAGTTCATGGATCCTATACAAAAATTGACCATATACTAGGACATAAAGATCTCAAAATTAAATGTAGGAAGGCAGAAATAATAAATGCCTTCTTCTCAGATCACAATGCAATAAAAGCTATATTCAGTAAAAAGTTAGGGGTAAATAGACCAAAAAGTAATTGGAAACTGAATAATCTCATCTTAAAGAATGACTGGGTGAAAGAGCAAATTATAGAAACAATTAACAATTTCACCCAAGATAATGATAATGATGAGACATCATATCAAAATCTTTGGGATGCAGCTAAAGCGGTAATAAGGGGAAATTTTATATCTTTAGAGGCTTATTTGAAGAAAATTGAGAAAGAGAAGATTAACGAATTGGGCTTACAACTTAAAAGGCTAGAAAAAGACCAAATTATAAACCCCCAACCAAAAATTAAACTCGAAATACAAAAATTAAAAGGAGAAATCAATAAAATTGAAAGTAAAAAAACTATTGAATTAATAAATAAAACCAAGAGTTGGTTTTATGAAAAAGCCAATAAAATAGATAAACCTTTGGTAAATTTGATCAAAAAAAAGAAAGAGGAAAATCAAATTGATAGTCTTACAAATGAAAAGGGGGATCTTTCCACCAATGAAGAGGAAATTAGAGAAATAATAAGGAGTTACTTTGCCCAACTTTATGCCAATAAATTTGATAACTTAACTGAAATGGATGACTTCCTCCAAAAATATAGGCTCCCTAGATTAACAGAGGAGGAGATAAATTGCTTAAATAGTCCCATTTCAGAAAAAGAAATAGAACAAGCTATTAATCAACTCCCCAGGAAAAAATCCCCAGGGCCAGATGGATTCACATGTGAATTCTACCAAACATTTAAAGAACAATTAGCCCCAATGTTATATAAATTATTTGAAAAAATAGGGGATGAAGGAGTCCTACCAAATTCCTTTTATGACACAGACATGGTACTGATACCTAAACCTGGTAGATCGAAAAATGAGAAAGAAAATTATAGACCAATCTCCTTAATGAATATTGATGCTAAAATCTTAAATAAGATATTAGCAAAAAGACTTCAGAAAATCATCTCCAAGATAATACACTATGATCAAGTAGGATTTATTCCAGGAATGCAGGGCTGGTTTAATATTAGGAAAACTATTAATATAATTGACCATATTAATAATCAAATTAATAAGAACCATATGATCATCTCAATAGATGCAGAAAAAGCATTTGACAAAATCCAACATCCATTCCTACTAAAAACTCTTGAGAGTATAGGAATAAATGGATTATTCCTTAGAATAATCAGGAGTATATATTTAAGACCGTCAGTAAGCATAATATGCAATAGAAATAAACTGCAACCTTTCCCAGTAAGATCAGGAGTGAAACAAGGTTGCCCACTATCACCATTACTATTCAATATAGTACTAGAAACTCTAGCCTCGGCAATAAGAGCCGAGAAAGAGATTCAAGGAATTAGAGTAGGAAATGAGGAAATTAAACTATCACTTTTTGCAGATGACATGATGGTATACTTAGAGAACCCCAAAGACTCTGCTAAAAAGCTACTAGAAATAATTCAAAATTTCAGCAAAGTGGCAGGATACAAAATAAATCCACATAAATCCTCGGCATTTTTATATATCACTAACAAAATGCAACAGCAAGAGATACAAAGAGAAATTCCATTCCAAACAAATGTTGATAGTATAAAATATTTGGGAATCCATCTACCAAAGAAAAGTCAGGAATTATATGAGAAAAATTACAAAACACTTGCCACAAAAATAAAATCAGATTTAAATAATTGGAAAGACATTCAGTGCTCTTGGATAGGCCGAGCGAATATAATAAAGATGACAATACTCCCCAAACTAATCTATTTATTTAGTGCTATACCAATCAGACTCCCAAGAAACTATTTTAATGACCTAGAAAAAATAACAACAAAATTCATATGGAAGAATAAAAGGTCAAGAATTGCAAGGGAACTAATGAAAAAAAACTCAGAGGAAGGTGGTCTAAGTGTACCTGATCTAAAGCTATATTATATAGCAGCAGTCACCAAAACCATTTGGTATTGGCTAAGAAATAGACCGGTAGATCAGTGGAACAGATTAGATACAAAGGACAAAAAAGGGTACATCTATAGCAATCTAATCTTTGACAAACCCAAAGATTCCAACATTAGGGATAAAAATTCATTATTCGGAAAAAACTGTTGGGAAAACTGGAAATTAGTATGGCAGAAATTAGATATGGATCCACACTTAACACCATATACCAAGATAAGATCAAAATGGGTCCATGATTTAGGCATAAAGAGGGAGATAATAAATAGATTAGAGGAACAGAGGATAATCTACCTCTCAGACTTGTGGAGGAGGAAGGAATTTATGACCAGAGGAGAACTAGAGATCATTATTGATCACAAAATAGAAGATTTTGATTACATCAAACTAAAAAGTTTCTGTACAAATAATACTAATGCAAACAAGATTAGAAGGGAAGTAACAAATTGGGAAAATATTTTTAAAAACAAAGGTTCTGACAAAGGTCTCATTTCCAAAATATATAGAGAACTGACCATAATTTATAAGAAACCAAACCATTCTCCAATTGATAAATGGTCAAAGGATATGAACAGACAATTCTCAGAGGAAGAAATTGAAAGAGTGTTCCAAATCACTACTGATCAGAGAAATGCAAATTAAGACCACTCTGAGATACCACTACACACCTGTCAGATTGGCTAAGATGACAGGAACAAATAATGACAAATGTTGGAGGGGATGTGGGGAAATTGGGACACTAATACATTGCTGGTGGAGTTGTGAAAGAATCCAGCCATTCTGGAGAGCAATCTGGAATTATGCCCAAAAAGTTATCAAACTGTGCATACCCTTTGACCCAGCAGCGCTACTACTGGGATTATATCCCAAAGAAATACTAAAGAGCGGAAAGAGACATATATGTGCCAAAATGTTTGTGGCAGCTCTTTTTGTTGTAGCTAGAAACTGGAAGATGAATGGATGTCCATCAGTTGGAGAATGGTTGGGTAAATTGTGGTATATGAAAGTTATGGAATATTATTGCTCAGTAAGAAATGACCAGCAGGAGGAATACAGAGAGGGTTGGAGAGACTTAAATCAACTGATACTGAGTGAAATGAGCAGAACCAGAAGATCACTGTATACTTCAACAACGATACTGTATGAGGATGTATTCTGATGGAAGTGGAAATCTTCAACATAAAGAAGATCCAACTCACTTCCAGTTGATCAATGATGGACAGAGGTAGATACACCCAGAGAAGAAACACTGGGAGGGGAATGTAAATTGTTAGCACTAATATCTGTCTGCCCAGGTTGCATGTACCTTCGGATTCTAATGTTTATTGTGCAACAAGAAAATGATATTCACACACATGTATTGTACTTAGACTATATTGTAACACATGTAAAACGTATGGTATTGCCTGTCGGTCGGGGGGGAGGGAATAAGGGAGGGGGGGTAATTTGGAAAAATGAATACAAGGGATAATATTATAAAATATATATATATATATAATAAAAAAAATTAAAAAAAAAAAAAAAAAAAGAAACATCTCCTTCATCAATATTATAATGAGCATTTTTTACTTTAATATTCTAAGTATTCTTGATACTAATTCTAACCCTTTAGTAAACTACAACAATAACAACAGTTTACATTATAATAGTATTTAAAATTTACAAAGTGCAATTCTAATAATAGTTTTGTGAGGGAAGTGTACAAATGTTACAAATGAGGAAAATGAGTTACTGTGGCTAAAGACATCCATAACTTGATGACTTTCATTCTGGCAATAAGTTTCTTTTAACTTAGTATGGTCCTTATATGAAAAATCACAAAAATTCTACATTGATTTTCAGAGACTTCTACTCTTTCACAAGATAAATGAAAAAATCTTTTATCAGCAATATCTACAGGTCAGTGTCTACCATCTCTAAGATATACTGAAACAAAGAATGGAAATAGTTATTACTAATAGAAAAATACAAGAATTAGGAAGATGAATAACTGGGGATTGTGTGGAATTTCAGACTTTTGTGAAAATTTATTTTATGCATTAAGGAATTTAAAAAATTATATCATGCCATTTTCTTTGTGTTTATTAATATTTTACTTTAAAAAGTTTTTACTTAAACACATCTCCTAGATGATCCAGGCCTCAAGATGTTTTTTCTTTTTATCCAGGTGGTATATTATTTCTGTTCTTGTAACATGAAGTTGTCTTAAAGCTGTTGAAATAGGTTGACCCTACCTGTCTTCCTTTATCATTATTAGATGACTAACATTTTTCCTTATCATATCTGTCACCTTGCTCTTTGCCATTGCTGCCAGACTGTTGACAAGAGAAGACAGCCAGCAGCAATTCTCTACACTTCCCAGAGTCAAGAACAGGAAACTACTCACCCTTGACAGAATAATTATGTACTGGGGTGACTAGGCCAGCTCACGTTCAGTCTTGATGTAGAGTTTAAATTTATATCTCTAAGTAGTCATCCATTCATTTCAAAACATCATTCTTCCTTCTTCTCATCAATTCAAAATGAGTTGCTATGTTATTTCATCAAAAAAAGGGAGAGGAAGCATTAATAGCATAGGCTAGAGAGAGTGCCAGGATTGAAACAAAAGAAGGCATCTACATACAATGAAATGGTTTCATTCAATTTCTCAAACATTGCCTATTTATTTAAGTTTTAGACTGAAAGCTCATAGGACCTGGGCTGTGATAACCTTTGATAGGTATGCTTGGTGTGGCTCATTCCTTGGTATCCAAGGTATGTGGACTCGTTGCTGCAAACAAATAGCCTTCTGTATCCTCTTGCTCAATCTATGTCTGGTTGGAATATGGTGCCACAGCATACTTTCAGATAGATTTGGAAAGATTTCATTCTAACCTCCTTTAGATTCTGGACTTGCTCAAATTAAGACTGACAGAATCACACACACACACACACACACACACACACACACACACACACACACACACACACACACCCCTTTGAAATAAGAAGCCCAAATACCAAATGGATATGTCAAAACAGTGAGCATGATGATGTCACTATTTGGTTGAATCACAGTCATGAGAAAAAACTGAGGAATTTGACTACCCTTTTGGGTTTTTGACCTTCTATTTTTCTTCTGATGAAGCAAGAAAATCTTTTGAGAAAAGAAAGTTTGCAAAATGAATCTTGTGAAATGTATTAAACATATTATTTCTACTGAAATTTCCCACCTTTTTCTTAATTCTAAAACACCCTGCAGGTATTTAATACACTCTTATTGACTAATTGAGAGATCAAGAGGTGTGTTTAAGAAGTGCTCTCTACCAGAGTGAATTAAAACCATTTAAATAATTAATTTTGGACCCTGAATTATGGTATTTGTAAAAATCAGTGAACCAAGACTTATCCATAGTAAGTAGAGACAAGGTTTTGTATGCTTTTAGTTCAAATGAATCTAGATAGGGCAGGAATGATGGCCTGTTTCCATGCACTGAGAACACCATTTAGTAAAGATTGGGCAGGGCATAGAGTGGAGCAGGTTTAGACTTTCTGAAATACTGAATTAACCTAAAATAGTACCCCATCATTCCTAATAGGCTCAGGGCAAAGTCAGTGAAGATGTCCCATGATTTTCTGGAGAGGTGTCTTTTGTATCCCCGGTTGGACGTTTTGGCAGGGATATAGGAGCTGACTCAGAACATTAATTTCCTTGTTCTTGCTCAGAGGTTGGGATTAAAACTACTAGCAGGGAGGCAATTTACCTTTTCTGAAGGTGAAAGGGAATCTCCCCCACAATTTCTAGGATTTTTAATAGAGCACCTTTCAAAGGTTCATCTTCACATCTAGAATCTGTTTCCTACAGCTTGCTCCAGGTATTAACAGCTAGATCACCTTTAATCACTGTCATTTGAAAAAAAAAGAAAGAAAATCTCATGAGGTTTCTTAAGAGCAAGGAAGACAGAGGGAGAATACATAAGATTATGGTATGCATAGTCTAAAAATTCTAATATATTAAAAGAAAAAGCCTCAAATAAAACAAACTGAATGACCTTGAACATGCTGGAACAGTCTAATTTGGTTTGGACTATTCAACTTTTGGAGTACATTAGAAGCATTACTTATGGTGTAATTCAATTTCTTGGATAAGACAAAAATAATATCTAAATGGCAATTTATTATTATTGTTATTATCATGATCACTATATCCAGGCTTGTGATTTTATCTTTAGAGACAATTCTCACTGATACAGATGAGCAACTTTTCTGTAATTTGCAGTCTTTGAAAGAGTTGCCTGCAGTATTGAGAAGTTAAATGATTTGTCCATGGTGATATGGCAGATATCTGTCAAAAAGTCAGGTTTAAATCCAATTTATTTAGATTGTGAGGTTAAATCTCTATACACTAAGAAATCCTGCAATTAATTGTATGAGCATCAAATAATTGAAGATAAACCAGAATCCTTTTTAATTATTTATGAGAGAAATATTATTGTGGACATCAAATTCACTTCTAGGGCAACATTAGTGAACTTTAATATGTGGATAGATGTATTCTGCACAATAAAGATGTTCAAGGGACAGATTTCTGAAATTCAACCAGTAAATTCTTAGCCTTTTTTATGATGGAATGACTTGGCAGATGAAAGATTTGGGAGCAGTTTTGTGGAGGCTGCAGACAGCAAATGACCCAGAAAAAAGTTTAGAAATTGAGAAATCCATAAAATATCTGCATAATATCAACCCATTTTTAATAATAAATAAGATGCTATAAACCCCATTAAAAAAAGAAAAAAAATTAGAAATCTTATTCAGTAAAAAAGGAAGGCCAAAAATTTTATAGATTTTGCAAATTATGGGGGTACTATGCCTCTAATCCCCACAATGTGAAGGAATAATTATCTCCCAATTTAGACTAAGATGAAAATTACTTCAAATCTGAACTAGTTAAAATTTGAATCATTGATTGCTTAGAGGATTTGTTTTATTTCCAATGGAACACTTAGTAGACAGTTTCATGAGTATCTGTGACCAAAATAATTCATTACCTGGTGGCAGCCTTCTGGTGGCAAGCAACCCTGAATTTACCTAGCTTATTCCTAGGTGAATAGATGGAAAGCAATCTTAGAGAGAGTTGCTTTCTACAGAAGGTGATGAGCTAGGCCTTGAAGGCAGCAAGAGAATCTAAGAAACTGAAAACTGATGACCCCCAAGATGACATCTCTGATTTTGTTTTTGTAGCCTTCTTACATTAGACATCCCTTCATCCCAACAGCATCTTTCTCTCATTGGTGAGGTCCTCCCTGGAAATTCAATTTGACGAAGCACCCATATTAGCCAAGGTAATTTAAAACTCAGTTTAGTCTATGACTTTTCAGACTACCCCTTCTTACCTTCATGGAGATACTTACTCCCTCCCCCACTTTGTAGCTCCTTTTTATATTGTCTTTTCCCATTAAAGACTAAGTACTTTGAAGGCAAAAAATGTCTTTCTTTTTTATTATGTTAGTTGGTATTTCCAGTACTGAGCATAATGAAGTCAGTTTTTAAAATTTATTTCATGTTTCAAGATTTTAAAGTACTATCCTCTTCATTAATAATTACAACAATGAACATTTGTATATCTCTTTAAAATGTGAGAAGAATTTTATAAATCACAATATCCCTGATTGGGAGGTGCTAGTATTTTCCTTACTTTATAAGTGAGTAGACTGAAGCAGACAGAATGTGTCCAGACTTTTCTCCAAGGTCACACTGTAAGTGACTGAGGCTATATTTGAATTTAGATTGTAAGCCCCTTCAGCTATGTGGTCAGAAAAATCTAAGTTCAAATCCAGCCTCATATACTTACTAGCTGTGGAACCATCAGCAACCCTGTTTGTCTCAGTTTCCTCATCTGCAAAATGAATTGGAGAAGGTGATGACAAAACATTCCAGTTTCTTTGCCAGGAAATACCCAAATGGGGTCACAAAGAGTTGGACACAACTGAAATGACAAATTAAACTCTCACATGGTGCTTTAGTCTCTGAACTTCAGTACCTTTTTTATTTTATACTACATACTTTTGCTCTTAATTACATACTTCATTCTATAAACATTTATTAATCACATATTATGTGCCAGGCATGTGCTTGACAATGGACATAAAAAGAGAAAAATGAAACTGTCCCTGCTCTGCAGAAAATTCTATTCTATTTATGTTATTTTTAATTATATTAGTAGTTGCTTTATTTGTAAGTCTTTTCTCCATGACTAGGCTGTAAGCTCCCTGACTACCAGAATAAAATCTTATTTCTTTTTCTTCTACCATAAATAAACCTCTTATTTGTAGAATTAAACATATGGTAACCATAAAGTGAAGATGAAGATTGAATGGAGCCTAACCAGATGATTTTTGATGAACTGATAAAGGGTATATCTACATAATATTATAGGTAAATAGATTATAGGAACATAAATTTAAAACTGGAAGGAATTTCAGAAGCCATCTGATCCCAGCTCCCCAATTTACAGATGAGGAAACTGAGACTTAGAGATTAAGCATTTTGCTCAGAGTCATATAGAAGAGGAATTTGAATTAAGGTCCACTGACTCTGAAGTTAGTGCTCTTTCCACTATAGGATACTATTTTTTCCCTTAGCTTCTCCTTACAATTCACATTATTATTTAATTTGGTAATTTTTTTTTCTTCTCCAGTAGTACAAAGTAAACTTTCAGTCAACTAATGTCCAAAATACCACAAATTCTAAATCACTGTGGTCTAAATCAATGAAGCTTTGCCAGATTAAGGGATTGGTTGATCAAAAGAGCTATAAAATAACATTTTTATAATGGCCTAACAGAGATATAACTGGCATATAGTTAAAATCTTAGTTAACCTTCCCTTGGCACCCTTTAGTCCAATACTCTTATTTTCTTTATGGGGTTTTGGCCATGCTTCACTATTAGTAGTTTTATTCTCAGACCACTGAAACCAGAAAAGGGGAGAAAATACTAATGTGAAGATTTTCTGTGTTAACTGTGTCCTACATTTCCATTCTCTAGTCTTAAATGGATAGAATTTTATCTTAGGGGCTTCTTGGGAATCATTTCTTGGCTTGTATCAATGCTCAGGGCTTCCCAAAGGCAATTTGAAGCACTGTGTGTAGTTTGTTTCTAAGTTTCCCTATATGTGGGTAAATGGACCTTTCATCTAGTAAACTTTCACTAATAATAAATAACGGATCCAGGAAAAGTTCTATTTCATCTGGATAATGCAAAACACAAAAAAGACTCATAGAAATCTATATAGAATAAGGTAAATCTTACATCTTCACCTTGAAAATGCTAGTTTTTATCTGCAATTGAGATTTCACTGTAAGAAAACATACTTCCAGCTTCCAAATCAACTCTTTACCTTCCATTGAACTCTTTGCCACCCCTGGGGACTTGTATAATCCTTATAATTTACAGTACTGTTCCAAGATTTTAGGGACTCCCCTAAATAATAGTTATGCTCTGAACCATGAGAATAATTAGTAATAATAGGAAGACAACATTCAGATTTACTCTGTGTGGTTCAGTATTCCTTTCATTCTTGTGACTCATACTTGACTTCTTTAATTTAGGAGACTGTGTCCAGATACTCTTGCCATTTTTCCATAAAATTATGAATGAAATAGATTCATATCTCCACTGTTCCCATCTGGTGGCCATTTTGGAGGCTGAAACGGATTTTGGATATTGTGTCAATGCATAGTATTTTCCCTCCTACTATTTTGGGAATCATCTCTTTTCTGGGTTTAGTTCTAATTCTTTCAAATGTTATTCTTGTGGATTTGTCTATTACCTCAGTGTATTCTTGTAGCTCAATTAATGTTTTTTTATGAATTTGAATGTAAAGGCATTTGGAGCATATAAATTTATTGTCATATTGATTTGTGGACTATGATTCCTTTCAATAGAATGTTGTTTCCTTGTTTATCAGAACATTCTAGTCATGGAGAATTGCCAGTGCCAACATCGAAAGTAAGAGTTGGAGAACTGTGGTTGAGGAACTGCAAGTGGGTCAGTGTAGTTGGAGTATAGTGTTCATAGAAGGAAGTGAAGTTTAATATGCTTGGCAATGTAGCAATTGGCCAGGAAATGAAGAATTGTCAGACTTTATAATTCTATTTTCATGCAATATCTTTGAGGTATGAAGACTCTAGTTAAACTTAAATGAAAAAAAATTATAATATGACAAGTCCCTTTTGTCCTCTGTAGAAACTCCATACTGGGACCAGAACATAAATGACACTTTTTACTGGAAATTGTGATTTAAAATGAAGTTCTTAAAATATAATAACTTTTGAACTGATAGAGGAAATTTACCATCCCCAAACTAATAAGTGGGTTAGAACAAATCAAAGAGAAAAAAAATGTGCTATCAAGGATAGAGCATCAGCCCTGGATTCAGGAGGACCAAAGTTCAAATCTGACCATAGACATTTAACATTTACTAGTTGTGTGACCCTGGGCAAGTCACTTAACCCCAATTGCTTCACAGAAAAAAGAAAAAAAAGATGCTATATAGCAACCCCCATTTTCAAAAATCTGAGCTTAGCAAATGTTTCTTTAAATTATTTATTACCTGGCATATTCTCATCTGTACAGGCCCTCTGATCTGTTTTCTATTGAATTGGGAAAAGGCTTTATTTGCTTTTTGCTATGTGTGATGGAAATTTGATAGAAAACATCAAATTTTAGACATCTAATTTGGAATACGACTATTAAGAGCTAGTGATCAGGAATTCACCTTGAACTTTAAAATAATATCCTCTAGACTAATAATGAAGGTACATGTGGAGGAGACAGTTATGATTCCAACTTTGAGGAGAGCAGGATTGAACAACCTCTTACTTCTCTCCTGGAAGGAATTAATTTCCCTTGGATAAAGGTAGGTAAAGGAGATTGTTTCTGTTTCTTCCTGAGACACATCTAGACAGACCCATGTGGACAAACATAATTTGCCCAACATAACACACATAGAAATATTTAAATTGAGTACAGGATTTATGTTTAAATTGGGAATACTATAATGTAACTACTATATTTTTTATGTTTTTTCAACATAGACTCTGATCCTTGTTCAGTTTACACAGACTCATATATATGTACATGTCAATGAACATGCCTCATATAATTATATAGTATTATGTGACCATTGATTTAGATCTATTGAGAAAGATGTTAGAAGTCATCTAGTCTAATCATCAAATTTAAAATATATTTATTTAATACTTAATTTTTTCCCCAGTTATATGTAAAAACAATTTTTAACATTTAATTTTTAAAAATTTTGAATTCCAAATTCTCTCTCTTCCTCCCTGAAAAAGCAAACAATTTGATATGTTATGCACTTATAGTCCCACAAAACATTTCCCAAATCCTCAGACTTAAAAAAAAAAAAATGTTGGGCAATTTGGGTTAAATGACTTGCCAGAGGTCACATAGCTAAAAATTGTTAAGTGTCTGAGGCTAGATTTGAACTCAGGTCCTCCTGACTCCAGTGCTAGTACTATATCCACTGTACCTAGCTATCCCTTACCCTCAGATTTTTAGGGATGATCAAAGTGTGACCAAAAAGTTAAGTGACTTTGCCAAGATTACACAGATAATAACTAGCAAAGTTGGGATTCCTATTTAGGAAGGCCTATTTAGGCCTTTGATATACAATTCATCATTCTTTCCATCATACCATTGCCTAGGGTGCATAACTGATAAGTTTCACAGACCAAATTGGAATCCAGGTTTCTACTATCTCTAGATCCAGATCCCTTTCCATTATAGCTCCTTCTGCAATGCCACCCTATAAGCATTAGATTTCATATTCGTAAAATAAGGGGATTGGACTCCATGACCTATATAATCTTCTAGATTTTCTAGCTCTAAATAATCTTATGGTGGTTAATGATAGTAATTAACAATCACGTGCCTTAACTTTAGGGTTTGTAAAAATGAACTCGGCATAAATGGTCTCTTATTATCCTTACATCAATCCTTGCTTTAAGTACTAGGGGCATTATTTTCCCCATTTTATAGATGAGGTAACTGAAACTCAGGGAAATTTTGGCAATATTTATTAAAGGAGTTTTCTATTGGCATAGTCTGTTGAGAATGGGATCTCACTGGTCACTTCTTGAGCTTTTATCTTGATGAAAGACAGTGCAACATAATGAAAAGCTTTAAGCCATAGTAAAGCACTGTAATGTAGTACAAACAATATGGTGAGCAGAAGTCATCTGAGATGGGATCCTAACTGTGTGACCTTGGAAAACTATTTAACTTCTCTGGGCTATTTTATCATCTCTAAAATGATAGTTCTCATCTTATCACTGAGCTTTTTTTTCCAATTTTATGACCTTCTGGAAGACAGAAATTGGACTCATAAGCATCAAAGGTTAAAAGCCTACGGGAAGATAAGTCTTTTGTGCTATATCTGTACAATAAATACTATGTAAAGATCAGTTTAAATTTTAACAAATTTTTATGACTTGGTAAACAGAGATGGTTTTGCCAAGGAAAATTTTTCTTTTCTTTCCTCTCACTGTCTAGGAAAGCTTGCGATTTCAGGTGTCTCCTAGTTAAAGGTTGGAAATGCAAGCAATACAATATGTGCCTTAAAAGCTAAATGAGTCTCAAAATCCTGCTTCTAAAAATGACTTGATAGCAAATCAAAGTTTCTTTTAAAATCCACTATGAGGAGTCAGCTTTATCATTCACCACCAGAGACTCCTAAAAGTTAGCTTTTAAAAATATTCTCAAATTGGGAGAAAAAAAAAACCAGGTTATTTTCATTTAGGTAATAACATACAAGAGGTTCTAGCTACTTTCAACAGCATAGGATCCGTCTATTGCATCATCACAATAAAGGGAAGATCTTATTCAAATAAAACCTTTTCATTAGATCATCATGATTTGTCCACAAACTTACACATATAAGTAGTAGAAGAGACAGGATTTGAAGTCGTTTTTTGATTCTAAACTCAGTTCTTATTCCCCTGCATCATGTCATCTCTTTTACCAACCATTTAGTTATCTAGATTTTAACATCACTGCCTTTTAGAAAGGTAACCAATGATATCATGGTTTCCAATCCTAGTGGCTTTTCTCCATCTTTCATCCTTCTTGAATTCTCTGCTGCATTTGCCATTGTCCCTTCTTTTTGATATATTCTTTTCTATTTTTCCCTGATACTTCATTAGATATTTCTCTGCTACTTTTGTCTTTTCTATCCTCACCATCACCTAAATTTAATTGGTCACCAAATCTCTGCCTTTTCAGTAATCTTTCCCCTGATGTTCTCATTTATTCCTGTTTATAACTTCCATTTTATTGGAAGATTTACCAAATCTATATCTCCAGGTCAGATTTCTCTTCATTCTAAAAATAGTATTTCTGTATGCTCATTGGGCATCCCCATATAGATTCCTCAAATTGCTCTAGTATCTTTGCCAAGCAAACCCTAAATGGGATCACAAAGAATCAGACATGATTGAAAAATAACTAAACAAAAATTATTATTGTGGGGACATGCATTTGTGTTGATGTTTTATTTCCTTGTATTAGGATCAAAAATGTCTTCCTGGTATAAAGTAAGATGACAAAGAAGAAGCTGAAATCCAACAATTGATATGTACATTTCTTATTCAAAATTTGTGAAAATTAAAGAGAAATTGATCATTTCTCAAAAAGGATTCAGTTCAATCCCAGAAACAATATTCATCAGTCTAAGTCAATGGTTCTTAAACTTTTGTTCTCAGTATCGTCATACTATTAAAAATTATTGAGGATCTCTCCAAAGAGTTTTTATTTATGTGGATTATATTTATAGTTATTACCATATTAGAAATAAAAACTAATTTTGAATTGGTAGATCTTCTGAAAGAACTTCAAAGACTCCCAGGATTCTCTGAACTATATTTTGAGAATCACTGGTCTAAGGCATCTAAGCAATGTACAATTGAAGCCCTCAGGCATTTTCTTCCAGTTATTTAAAAAGTTTCATAGGTCCCATGTCTATATCTTTCTGACTCTACTACCCCACAAAAGGGATCTCAACACAGTGCTCTCTTTCTCTTCAAAGACTGCAGACACTTAAAACAAAGTCAACCTACTCCAAACAATCAAGAAATCAATGACAAGAGTGTACGCAGAAATGAATATATTACTTTTCTTATAGATACTAAAAGGGAACTAGCATCCTTATTTTTGTTGCCATGTTTCAATTAGTCAATCTCTGGTTGGCTAGGCCATTCTAATTTTGCAACACTTATTTGAATCAGGCTTGTGGTTGAGAGCACATCACTCACACATGCTCACATAATCATAGTCACATTGTCTTAGAGCCAGGTGCCTAGATTCTTTCATTCTGCTGAGTTTAAAGAATGTCCATCTTTGGAATACCACACTCTGAAAGTCAAATATTTAGAGGTCAATGCCATCAATAGCCATTGGTGTCTTTTTAATGAAGGAATGGCTAATGTTTACTGTGCTTTTTCTTTGTTCCCTTGAATCCATGCTGATTAGGCTGACTATTTTCTGAAAGAAAATAGATGATTGGGGGGAGGAGGAATCCATTTGTTAAATTAGAGGGATTAATGTTCACAGCAGCACCAATCTGTATTTATCTATTTCCAGCATCTCAAAGTATTTACTGTGCTGCCTAGGAAGAAGATTCAGCTGCCTTCCTTGACTGTGTATTGGGGATGGTCAGTTTAACAATTCAGAAATTAGTCCAAGGTGACTTTGAACCCAGATGGCTCTGAATGGCTATCCAAGCAGATAGAAGATTTTTCCAAAGGAGAAATACTTAGAGAGAAAAAAGAGTAACACTAGATGGGGCACAAGCTCTAAGCCAAGTCCAGTCTGGAAAGGTGAAATTATATTTCTCAGGCTCTGATGGAAGGTTTGGATCAAGTTCCAGTTGATATTTCAGTTTCTAGATTCCTTCACTTTGATATGAAAGAAAAACTTTTGTCCTAAATATCATATCTTTCCAGTAGACCAGAAGATCTTTTTTTTCCAAGACAGGCATACTCTATAATTATAAAGTTCATAGGACACACTATAGTTCTATGAACAAATAAAAAGTGAAGGGCTACAGACTTGGACAGTATTTCTATCATTTCTTGTTCTGCTGCTGATTCTCAATGGGGATTTTAATGACATTTCCCCCTCTGTATTGAAGTTCTATCAATTGTAAAATGAGTATATTATTACAGATTTTATAGTGTAAATTGACAAAATATATTTTTTAAAAATTTCCAACTTTAAGTTTAATGATTTGAATATTACCAGCTGTCTAGTCTCCCAAGATAGGTTCTGTTCTCCAATACTACATTTTTTTGTTTTTCTGTTTTTTTTTATTTTGGGAGTATGTGTTCAATAAAGAAAGTTATAATTTGACAGGCATTTTAAAAACTTTGTGCATGGCACTCTATCAGGTATGAAGGAATGAAAGGCAAACAAAAACAAGAAACTTCTATTCTATTTGGTGATTACAAATAAGTAAACAAATTAACACATAGTGATAAGGAAAGAGAGAACACCAAAAATTAAGGACACTTGTAAAATGTTCTAGGAGTGTCCTGAGATTTTAAGTAAGAGATTTTAAGAAATAGAGGGATGGGAAGGAGTGCCTTTCAGATATAGAGTATATATAGTATGTACCAAAGTATAGATGTGGAAGATAAATGCTACATCAATTTTATGTACTAACTGCTGGAATCTTATGAGCTTCTTACTTAAAGTCAGGGATCTTGCTTGTATCAACAATGCTTGGCATGTGCCTTAAACATATCTCTGAACTACACAAATGAAATTTCTATCGTTAATGATAATAATATAAAAAATTTGACCAATTGTATTTCCTTTCATCAATGACTCTTCCACCTTTTTAGGTCAATATTATTTTGACTGCATCCGAACTGGGGAGCCAATTGCAAGATTTTTCTCTGGGGCTTAAAAGAAGCTAGGGAATCTAGGAGACAGAAAAGAAGGGGGAAAGTGTTCCAGGTGTGGAGAACAGATAGTGCAGGGCTCTTCTGAGTAAACAGAAGGGAATGTTTTGAAAGTATAGTTGACAAAACTTATCAAATGAATAGATATGGATGGTGAAGGAGAGGGAAGATTTGAGAATGTCTAGATTTATTTGTAGGTCAAAGTTAATAGCAAATAAAATTATTCTGATTCTAATCTTTGACTTAAGATACTCTTTGAGAAAAACAACAGATATACCCGAGGCATAGAAAACAGAAAATCAGCAATAAAGACAAAATGTCTTGATTGATTAAAATTTTCACTACAGCTTTTTTTGTTCATATAAATAGAATTTAATCTTTCAAGATTTTAGAATGATTTAATTTTAAAAGCATACCTCGATTCAAGGCAATTTATTTTAAATCTCTGATTTTGGAAGTGAAGCCAAGATGACAGTAAAAAGACAGTGACTCACTTGAGCTCTCCCTAAACCCTTCCAAACAGCTTTAAATACTGCCATAAAATAATTCTTGGAGCAGTAGAACTCATAAAACGATGAGGTGAAATAATTTTACAGCCAACAACAAATTAGATAGTCAGTAGAAAAATCTGTCACACCTGTATGAGAGTGGAATGACTCCAGTGCAGGCTATGCCAGTGCAGATTACGTCCTAGCAAACCAGGAGAAGACCTTGAAAGCCAATGAATCAGCACTGAAGTATCTACTTCCAGAACTCTCAACCCATAGATGTAAAGGAATTGAACAATAACTGATCAGAAGCAGATTGCAGGCATCTCTTTGCTGGTACTGTTATTTTGCCCATGCTCAGATTTGGATCATGGCCCTAAGTGGCAATTCCAGGGTAAAGAGGAATACCGGCACACTAGAGCCTGAAGGTGCAATAGAGTAGGGACCTTAGTCACAGTTACAGGATAGAAAAGAGTGCTTATGGTCACTCAGATCACAGGACAGGAAAGTGGTAAATGTACTTCTCTGTAAATCACACCACCTTGGAAGAACTAAAAACTTACAAGTCCCTAAAAGTATCTTTGAAAATAATTGCACAAAACTCCCAAGCTTGGGACAGTGAGTGCTTTACTCTGGAAGCATTGTCCCACTTTAACAAAGAGTTAAAAGGTAAAAAATAGACTGGAAAAATGAGTAAACAACAAAAAATTCTGATCAATAAAAAGTTACTATGTGACAAGGGAGATCAAAACACACATACTCAGAAGAAGATAAAATCAAAGTTCCCACATTCTAAGACTCCAAGAAAAATAAAGTCAGTCTTAGGTTGTGAAAAAGCTCAAAAATAATTTTGAAAGTCAAGAAAACTTGGGAAGATAAATGAGAATGATGCAGGAAAATCATGAAAAAAAAAGAATCAATAGCTTTGTTAAGGAGACACAAAAATACTGAAGAAAAATAACACTTTAACAAGCAAAATTGGTCAAATGGCAAAAGAGGCACAAAAATCCACTGGGGAAAAAATTCCTTACAAATGTCATTGAAGATAAGAATTCCTTAAAATTAGAATTGAGCAAATGGAAGCTAATGAGTTTTTTTAAAATACTAGTTTCTTTCTTTTTTATATTAAAACTTTTTATTTTTCAAAACACATATGTGGACAATTCTTCAATATTAGCCCTTGCAAAATCCTGTGTTCCATTTCCCCCCTTTAGTTTCCCCATGCCCTCCCCTAGATGGTAAGTAATTCAACATATGTTAAACATGGTAGAAATATATGTTAAATCCAATATATGTATACATATTTATCCAATTATTGTGTTGCACAAGAAAAAAAGAGAAACAAAATAAAATGCAAGCAAACAACAACAAAAAGAGTGAAAATGCTATATTGTGAACCACACTCAGTTCCCACAGTCCAATCTCTGGGTGTAGATGGCTCTCTCCATTACTGAACAATTAGGACTGGTTTGAATCATCTCATTGTTAAAGCGAGGCATGTTCATCAGAACTGATCATACTATAATCTTCTTGTTGCCATATATAATGATCTGCTGGTTCTGCTCATTTCACTTAGCATCAGTACATGTAAGTCTCTTCAGGCTTCTCTGAAATCATCCTCTTGGTCATTTCTTACAGAACAATAATATTCCATTGTTAGGATTCTTAGAAGGTGCTAAATCACTGAAATGGATATAATTATCTAATTTAGCATGGTTCAGTATGATTGATCTGATCCTACAAGGAGATGTTATGGGCCAGAACTTGAAACAAGGCACTGAGTGGAATTGAGGAGACAATGGTTAAATATAATTTAGCATTAATTTTATCCTACAATAAATAATGGTTTCCTAGTGTTGAAATGATAGTGTGCAGCATATAAGCAGGAAGCTCTCAGAACTTCGGGAAAGAACTTCAGGAGAACTTTGGGAGGACTTTGGGAGGACTTACAGGAGATTCAGAGTCAAGATTCATTCCCACTTCCATCTTTGTGCTGGCTGGAGACATTGGAAAGAAGCTGGCAGAGACAAAGGACTATCAGCAAGAGCTCTTGGGAACCAAAGAGAGAGGAAGGCCTCCAGAAAACTAGCTGAGTCCCAAGTGAAGGAGATAAGACTTTGAAGGACACAATAAAATATCTGGACTTTAACTCCTGGTTGCACCTGAGATTATTGAACTGAACTGAAACTAAGGCTGCCTCCAGAAGCTCCCCAAGAAACCTGCTCACAGAGAACATTACAATTTAGAGAACACTACATTCCATAATATTAATATGCAATAATTTATTCAGCCATTTTCCAATTGATGGGCATCCATTTAGTTTCCAGTTTCTAGCCACTACAAAAAGGGCTGCCACAAATATTTTTACACATGTGAGTAATTTTTACACATGTGGGTAGATTAGTTTAGGTAATATTGTCATCTTTATTATGTTCACTTGACCTATCCAAGAACACTTAATATTTTTCCAGTTGTTTAGATCTGACTTTATTTGTGTAGAAAGTGTTTTGTAGTTTTGCTCATATAGTTCCTGACTCCCTTGGCAGATAGATTCCCAAATATTTTATACTATCAACAGTTATTTTAAATGGAATTTCTCTTTGTATCTTTGTATTTTTGGTTAGTGAACCACACTATAAAAATGTTAATGATTTATGTGGATTTATTTTGTATCTTGCAACTTTGCTGAAGTTGAGGATTATTTCCAATAGTTTTTTAGTTGATTCTCTAAAGTTCTGTAAGTATACCATCATATCATCTGCAAAGAGTGATAATTTCATTTCCTTATTACCTATTCTAATTACTTTAATCTCTTCTTCTTTTCTTATTTCCAGAGTTGGCATTTCTAATAAAATATTGAATAGTAATGGTGATAGTGGGCAACCTTATTTTACCCCTGGTCTTATTGGGAATGGTTCCAGTTTATCCCAATTACATATGATGCTTGCTGATGGTTTTAAATATATGGTCCTGACTATTTTAAGGAAAAGTCCATTTATTTCTATACTTTCTAGTATTTTTTAATAGGAATGGATGTTGGATTTTATCAAATGCTTTTTCTGCATCTACTGAGGTATTCATATGGTTTTTATTAGTTTGATTATTGATATAGTCAATTATGCTAGTAGTTTTCCTAATATTGAACCATCCCTGCCTTCTTGGTATAAGTCCTACTTGATCATGGTGTATTATTCTTGGGATAACTTTCTGTAATCTCTTTGCTAATATTTTATTTACAAATTTTGCATCAATATTAGGGAAATTGATCTATATTTTTCTTTCTCTGTTTTCATCCTACCTGATTTAGGTATTAGTACCATGTCTGTGTCATAAAAGGAGTTTTATAGAAGTCCTTCTTTTTCTATTTTTTAAAAAAATTTAGTTTATAGAGTATTGGAGTTAATTTTTCTTTGAATGTTTGGTAGAATTCACATGTAATTTCTTTTTCTAAAATGGGACTATTTAAGTAATTTATTTCTTCTTCTGTTAATCTGGACAATCTATATTTTTGTAGGTATTCCTCCATTTCATTTAGGTTATCAAATTTATTGGTATAAAGTCGGGGAAAATAACTCCTAATTACTGCTCTAATTTCTTCTTCATTGGTGGAAAGTTCTCCCTTTTCATTTTTGAGACTAACAATTTGATTTTCCTCTTTCCTTTTTCTAATCAAATTAACTAAAGGTTTATCTATTTTGTTTTTTTTTTTTATTAAAAATTTATTTATTAATTAAATAGTTTTTTTAGTTTCAATTTTATTGATCTCTTTTATTTTTAGAATTTCAAGTTGGGCATTTGATTGAGGGGTTTTAATTTTTTTTTCTAGCTTTTCTGGTTGCAAGCCCAATTCATTGATCTTTTCTTTTTCTATTTTATGCAAATAATTATGTAGAGATATAAAATTTCCCCTTATTACTGCTTTGGCTGCATCTTACAAATTCTGTTATGTTGTCTCATTATTGTCATTCTCTTGAATGAAATTATTGATTGTGTCTCTCAATTCCTGTTTCACCCATTCATTCTTTAGTATGAGATTATTTAGTTTCCAATTACTTTTTGGTCTATTTTCCCCTGGCCTTCGATTGAATGTAATTTTTATTGTCTCATGATCTAAAAAATGCATTTACTATTTCTGTCTTTCTGCATTTGATTTTGAGTTATTTATGTTCTAATATATGGTCAATTTTTGTATAGTTCCATGAACTGCCGAGATGTACTCCTTTCTGTCTTCATTCAATTTTCTCCAAAGATTTATTTATAATACCTAACTTTTTTTTTTAGCATTCTATTTACCTCCTTAACTTCTTTCTTATTTATTTTGTGGTTAAATTTATCTAGTTCTGAGAAAGTAAGGTTGAGATCTCCCACTGTTATAGTTTTGCTGTCTATTTCTTCTTCTTACAACTCTCTTAACTTCTCCTTTAGGAATTTAGATGCTATACCATTTGGTGCATATATAGTTAATATTGATATTGCTTCATTATTTATGGTACCCTTTAGCAAGATGTAGTTTCCTTCCTTATCTCTTTTAATTAGAACAATTTTTGTTTTCGCTTGATCTGAGATCAGGGTGACTATTCCTGCTTCTTCTTCTTCTTCTTCTTCTTCTTCTTCTTCTTCTTCTTTTTTTTTTTTTAAACTTCACCTGAAGCATAATAGATTCTCCTCTAGCCATCTACTTTTACTCTATATGTATCACTCTGCTTTAAATGTATTTTTTGTAAACAATATATTGTTGTTTTTGGCTTTTTATTCAGTCTGCTATCTGCTTTTGCTTTATGGGAGAGTTCATTTCATTCACATTTATGGTTAAAACTACTAATTCTGTATTTCCTGCCATCTTATTTACTCTAAATTATACTTTTCTCTTTCCTTTTCTCCTTTCCCTTCTCTCCAGTATTTTACTTATGAGTACCATTTGTCTCCCCCTTTAACACCCCTCCCCCTTTCTTATAGTTTTCCTCTACTATTTTTGTTTTCCCCTCTATTAGCCTACCCCTTCTTTTTCCCCCTTCCCCTCCCACTTTCCTATAAGTTGAGAGAAGTTTCTTTGTGAAACCAAATATGTCTAATATTCTCTCTTCAAGACAAATCTGATGGGAGTAAAATTCACACAATATTCATCCTCATCCCTTCTTTCTCTCAATTATAATAGGTTTTCTTAGTTTTGTGAGATGTAATTTTCCTCATTTTACCTCTATTGCCCCCTTTTTCTGGTATAATTCCCTTTCCATCTTTAGTTTCTTTTTTATATTGTAATAGTAAAATCAAATTATACATGCACTATCTATGTATACCCATAACAGAGACACAGTTCTCAAGAGTTCTTTTATTATTAGCTTTTATGTTTCTCTTGAGTTTTATATTTGGAAATAAAATTTTTTATTCAGTTGTGGTCTTTTCATCAGAAATAAATGGAATTCATGTTTTGTTGAATGCCCATCTTCTTTCCTGAAAGAAAATGCTCAGTTTAGTGGGATAGTTTATTCTTGCCTGCATTCCAAGTTCCTTTGCCTTTTGGTATATCAGATTCCATGCCCTTTGATCCTTTAAGGTAGAAGCTGCTGGGTAATTCTTATTGTGGCTCCTCAGTATTTGATTTTTTTTTCTGGTTGCTTGCAATATTTTTTCCTTAGTTCAATAGTTCTGAAATTTTGCCACGATATGTTTTGTAATTTTAATTTTTGGGGTCTCTTTCAGGAGGCATTTCGTGAATTCTTTCAATAGTTATTTTTCCTTCTGATTCTATGACATCAGGACAGTTCTCTTTGATGATTTCTTGAAAAATAAGGTCTAGCTCTTTTTTCTTTTCATCATGGTTTTCAGGAAGTCCAATAATCCTTAGATTGTTTCTCCTAGATCTATTTTCTAGGCCAGTTGTTTTCCCAAGTAGGTATTTTACATTTTCTTCTATTTTTCATTTTTTTGATTTTGCTTGACTGATTCTTGATGTCTCATTGAGTTATTTATTTCCACTTTTTCAGTTTTGATTTTTAGTGAATTATTTTCTTCATTTACTTTTTTTTTTTAGCTTTTTTTTTTAATTTATTCAATTGAATTTTTAAATGAGTTGTTTTGTTCTATGTTTTTTTTTCTATTTCATAAATTCTTTTTTTTAAGAAGTTATTTTCTTTTTCTTTTTTTTTCCTTTCACAAATTCTGTTTTTCAAAGAGTTGTTTTCTTTTTCCATTTTGTCAACTCTGTTTTTAAGGAGTTAATATGCTTTTTTCCACTTCACTAAGTCTATTTTGTAGTGAATTTTCTTCAGATAATTTCTGTGTTTCTTTTTCCAAATCCTCTTGTAAAGTTTTCATTTCCTTTCCCAATTTTTCTTCCACTTCTCTTCTAAGATCTTTTGTAATTTCTTCTAGGAGAGCCTTGTGTAATGAGGACCAGTTTATATCACCCTTTGGGGCTTCATTTGGAGATGATCTGCTTTTAGTCTCAGGATTTGAAATCTGTTCTTCTTTTTCACCATAAAAACTCTCTGTGGTCAGAGTTCTTTTTGCTTTATTATTTTTATTTTTTTTAAGTTGTGATCTGATTTTAGGGCAAAGGAAATTTTCCAAGTTTCCTCTATAAGTGTAGCACAATGACTGATTTCAGGTGCTAGGTGGGCATGGCCAGGTCCCATGAAATTCTGGCATTTTGGGGTTCACCATTTACTTTTGTGTTTGTGTTGGGTGTTGTGTAACTATTCTGCTGATCTACTGGATTGCATCCAGGCAGAGTAGCCAACACTGCTATAGATTCCTCTCCATAGATTCTCTGACACAGTGTCCAGGTCTGTGCATTGACTTCACTGGCATCCCTGGTTGACCTGATTCCCTCCATGCCAGATTGAAACAGACTTTTTCTGGAGAGCTTCAAAATTATCTTCTGCTGGTAATTTGTTACACTCCCAATATTTGTGGATTCTGTCAGTCCTGAACTAATTCAGAGGTTAGATTTGTTAATTAGTCTGAGGGTTGTGGGAGTGTAATGTTCTCTCTAAAATGTAATATTCTCTGTTTCTTTTTCTTTGGGAGTCTTTGGGAGCAGCCTTTCTTTCAGTTCAGTAATCATCACAAGTGCAGCCAGGGATTAATGTCCACATCCTTTATTATCTCTTTCAAAGTCTTGTCTCCTTTTCTGGAGACCAGTTAGTTTTCTTATAGCCCAGATCCTTTATTATCTTCTTCCTGGGGCTGGGCAGATTTCTGGAGAGACTTCCAGAGTCTTGGTTTTAGTGGAGAAGACAAGAAGGAGATCTTGTCACCAAGGTGGTATGAGATGGGATGAATGAATGTGGCTGTGAGTCCCCCCTTATATGCTCCACACTGAGTATACATTAATCATTATATTACTAGAAAACCATTATTTGTTGTAGGATTAAATCAATGCTAAACTAGATTTAACCATTGTCTCCTCAATTCCACTTAGTATCTTGTTTCAATTCTGGCCCATAACATCTCCTTATAGGATTCAATCAATCATATTGAACCATGCTAAATTAGATAACTATTGTCCCTATCAATTCCACTGACTTAGCTCTTTGTTTCAAGTTCAGAGTTCTGGCCAATAACATGGGAGAAGATGAGAAAAAAATGTGTGTCCTCTCTGCCATCTTGGTGCCACCTCAAAGCTAATGACTTTTTAAGAAATCAAGAAATAATAAAATAAAACCAAAAGAATGAAAAAATAGACAATAATGTGAAATATCTCATGAGAAAAACAACTAAGCTAGAAAATAGATCCAGGGGAGATACTTTAAAAATTTTTAAATCATTGGACTACCTGAAAATTATAACCAAAAAAGGAACCTAGCCATTATTTTTCAAGAATCAGAAAACTGTCCTGATATTCTAGAACCAAAGTGTAAAATAGAATCTGAAAGAATTCACTGATCACCTCCTAAAAAGATCTCTAAATGAAAACTTCCAGAAATATTATTGTCAAATCCCAGACATCCCATATCAAGAAGAAAATACTACAAGCAGTCACAAAGAAAGAATTCAAGTATCATGATGACACAGTCAGGATAACAAAAGTTATAGCAGCTTTTACATTAAAGACATAGAGAGCTTGAGATTTGATATTCTGAAGATCAAAGAATCTAGCATTACAAGCAAGAACTACCTACCTAGTAAAAAAGAATATAATCCTTCCAAGGAAAAAATTGATATTCAATAAAATAGAGAATTTCAATTTGACTTTCAAATACAAGACTGAAGAGAAGCATAAAAAGGTAAATAGGAGAGGGAAATAATAAGGGACCTAATAAAATCAAATTGTTTACATTTCTACATAAGAAAATAATGTAACTCATAAAACTTTCTCATTTTTAGGACATTTAGGAGTATATCTAGACAGAGGGTAAAGGAGTGAGTTGAATATGAAAGGATATATGAAAATAAAACTAAGAAATGAGAAAGAGGAATGCACTGATACGAAGGGAAATGGAGGAATAGAATGAGGTAAGTTATTTCATGTAAAAGAGGTTTAAAAAAAAAGGCTTTTATGTTGGGGGAGGGGAAACATAGGGAATATGTGTTTGGGGAAGTGAGTGAACTATACTCTTATCAGAGTTAGCTCAAAGAAAGAATAATATACATACTCAATTAAGTATAGAAATCTAGGAGGGGAAGGGGATATCATAGAACAAGTCTTAACTTCCCAGTGTCCATCCAGTCCTTTCCAAAATGTAAAGTACCAAACAACACAATACTCAAACTATTGTCTTACCAAAGAGCAATGCAACAGAACTACCATAATTTTCCTGCTATTGTAAATTTCTACTAATTTCTAATATGATATCCTCAGAAAATTCTAATTCACATCTTGTTAAGGCAAACTTACTAGTAGATAGCTGTGTATAGTAAACAATTATAACTGATGATTAATTATTAATTTTTATTTATTAAATTTTTCATTTTATAATTATAATTTTTTGACATTACATATGCATGGGTAATTTTTTTTACAGAATTATCCCTTGTACTCACTTCCTTTTCAAATTTTCCCCTCTCTCCCTCTACCCCCTCCCCTAGATGACAGGCAATCCCATACATATTACATGTGTTACAATATATCCACGATACAATATATGTGTGTAAAACTGAGTTTCTTGTTGCACGGTAAGAATTGGATTCAGAAGGTAAAAGTAACCTGGGTAGAAAGACAATTGTGCAAACAGTTTACACTCAATTCCCAGTGTTCCTTCTCTGGGTGTAGTTGATTCTGTCCATCATTGATGAACTGGAATTGAATTAGATCTTCTCTATGTTGAAGATATCCACTTCAATCAGAATACATCTTCATACAGTATCGTTGAAGTGCATAATGATCTCCTGGTTCTGCTCATTTCACTCAGCATCAGTCAATGTAAATCTCTCTAAGCCTCTCTGTTCATCCTTCTTTCTTACAGAGCAATAATATTCCATAACATTCATATACCATAGTTTATCCAACCATTCTCCAATTGATGGGCATCCATTCATTTTCCATTTTCTAGCCACTACAAAAAGGGCTGCCACAAACATTTTGGCACATACAGGTCCCTTTCCCTTCTTTAGTATTTCTTTGGGATATAAGCCCAGTAGTAGTACTGCTGGATCACAGGGTATGCACAGTTTGATAACTTTTTGGGCATAGTTTCATATTGCTCTCCAGAATGGTTGGATTCTTTCACAACTCCACCAACAATGCAACTGATGGTTAATTATATCATTACATGTGAGCCTGAAAAAAAATTTAAGCACCAGCAAGTTAAAGAAACATATGATATTAATTATTATGTAACATATAATGTCTATCATATGATATTAATGTGAAACTCTTTTCAATAAAGACCCTTCAATCAGTTATGAACTGCAGTGGGAATTTGGTATAACCCCCAGCACTCAGGCAAGAATGCTTGATGAACATTATGTCAATTGTACTAAATATCAACCTTCAGCAAAGGGGAATAGGCCTAATAGATTCTATGCTTTTTATGGATGAAAACAGACTAGATAATTTCATCAGCCTATTTTAGAATATTCTATATATGCAGATATGAGTGTAGAGATAGTTATTGGAAGTTCTTCCTGAAGCTTTTGAATTTATACAGTGTACATTAGGTTGAGAAGAAATATTGAGTTTTAATTAGTTGGTTTTTTTTTTCTGTCATCAGGAGTTGATATCAGATTGTTGAGACCAATTTGTATTCAAATTAGCATCTTTTGGAGAGTTCCACACTTTCCATTTGTCACATTCACCTTTTCTAGTTTTCAGAGCAATTGAATTAGTCTTGTATATTCTATTTTCCAAGTCAGTTGTTTTTCCAATGAGATATTTCACATTGTTGTCTATTTTTTCATTATTTTCATTCTTTTGGTTTTGTTTTATTGCTTCTTGAATTCTTAGAAAGTCATTAACATGTCTATTAGATAATATGTTTTTTAAGTTACATGATAATTATTAGATTATTAAATGACACTAGAAAATAATATTTGTAAAGCACTTAACATGGTGTTTAGCACACAGTAGACTATATGAAGGCTCCATCAATATTTTAGTTGAAAAAAATAGAATCAAAACTCTTAAGAGTTCACTAATGTTTCTTTAAATATTTCTTGAGTTCCTCCTGGGGATTATGGAAACATTGAACTAGGAGTTATAGTTCTGGCCCCAATGCTAAAAAATTATGATGTTGAATAAGTGATGATGCTTTAACTGTCTCATTAAGGTTTTATCCTAAAAAGTACACTTATATCATGGAGTTTGTCAGTTTCAAATTCACAAATATTTGTAAAAATGCCTCAAAAATCTGAAGGCAAGATATAAATATAGTGCAAAGAAATAAACACTAATCTGAGGGTCTGAGGTCTTACTGGCCTTGCTGGACATATGACTTTGGGTGAAACATGTACTATTAATTAATTAATTATTTTATTTATTTATTTTTGCTGAGGCAATTGGGGTTAAGTGACTTGCCTACGGTCACACTAGAAAGTGTTAAATATCTGAGACCAGATTTGAACTCAGGTCCTCCTGACTTCAGGGCTGGTGCACTATTCACCTAGCTGCCCCAATCATGTTACTTCTTTCAGTATCAATTTTTCATCAGTTAAAAAATATGGGGATTGTACTATATGTTCCTTCAAGTACTTAACTAATAGATCCTATGATCCTACTATTAGAAATAATCTAATGAGATCCCTTCCTCATGGCAGGGAGAAGTAAGTCAAACTAATGCTAAGAAAATATACCTATGTTGCCCAGTCAGCATATTTCTAGCAGAAAATACAATGCATGGCAAACAATCAGTGTGGCAAATGGCATATAGCCAATCTCTTCTAGGAACTCTCTACTTAATTTGTCTTAGTTTTTAAATAGAATTTCAAAGTGATCTATAAACAAAGAAGTTCTTCATGTCAATTCATGTCATCAGCTTATTCTCATCTGGTGCCAAATAGATTTGCTTTTGTTCAAGTTATCTACAGAATAACTATCCTTTGTGTATTTCTGTCATCTTTTCTTGCAACATCAGGACCTATTTATAGACTCATTACTGGCAAGAGGATAATCATTACAATGGTAGCATATATAAACTACTCTCCCAACTCTCTACTCAGACTGTCATTTCAGGGTTCCAGAATCTGGATTTACATGTCCTCTTGTGTTGTAAGTATAAGCCTGAAATTGTTGGTGGAGTTGTGAAAGAATCCAACCATTCTGGAGAGCAATCTGGAATTATGCCCAAAAAGTTATCAAAATGTGCATACCCTTTGACCCAGCCATACTACTACTGGGCTTATACCCCAAGGAACTACTAAAGAAGGGAAAGGGTCCTGTATGTGCCAAAATGTTTGTGGCAGCCCTTTTCATAGTAGCTAGAAGCTGGAAGATGAATGGATGTCCATCAATTGGAGAATGGTTGGGTAAACTATGGTATATGAATGTTATGGAATATTATTGTTCTATAAGAAATGACCAACAGGAGAAATACAGAGAGGCTTGGAGAGACTTACATGAACTGATGCTGAGTGAAACGAGCAGAACCAGAAGATCATTATATACTTCAACAATGATACTGTACGAGGATGTATGCTGATGGAAGTGGATTTCTTCAACATAGAGAAGAGCTAATCCAATTCCAATTGATTAATGATGGACAGAACCAGCTACATCCAGAAAAGGAACACTGGGAAATGAATGTAAACTGTTATTTTTACCTTCTGAATCCAATTCTTCCTGTGCAACAAAAAATTCGGTTCTACACACATATATTGTATCTAGAATATACTGTAATATATTTAACATATATAAGACTGCTTGCCATCTGGGGGAGGGGGTTGGGAGAGGAAGGGAAAAAATCTGAATAGAAGTAAGTGCAAGGGATAATGTTGTAAAAAATTACCCATGCATATGTACTGTCAAAAAAAATGTTATAATTATAAAATAAAATAAAAATTATAAAAAAAAAGTATAAGCCTGAAAGTTTTGATGCTGTTTCCTAATGCTTATAATTCATGGTAATCTCCCAGATTATCATTTAATATCAGTTAGCCAGACAATTAGCTTTTTGAAAGGAATATATTTCTATGATATAGGGAGATATAAAGCCTTCTCTTCTACTAGCCTCTCCTCTCACAAGTATAACCAGATTACAGGGAAAAAGTGAGATCAAGCAAAAGAGAAAAACAATAATGCCTGAAATTTCCTTTGCTGACATTTTAAAGATATTCTCTTTAAGGGTTATGTAGCTTTCCTATGAAGCTTCTTGGAGTATTTTGAATGTGCCTTTCTAATGACATCCAGCCTTTTGCCCACTCCTTGATCTTCTTGTGGAAATTTCATTGCTTATTGCTATGGTGTACCTGCTTGAGGGCAAAGATTTTTTTCCCTTTTTATACCCAGTATTTAGCATAGTGCTTGACACATAATAAGTGCTTGATAAATAATGAATTATGTGGAGGAGTACGTAGTTCTAATAGTCCACTATCTCCTTTCATCATCAAATGTTTATTGAAATTCTAAAGGGCACACACAATTATGTCATAGATTGTTTGAAGCCAACATTGATCATTTCATTGATTGGAGCTCTGATGGCTTAAAAAAGTTATTTTCCTTTATATTGTGGTCATATTATAAATTGTTTTCTTGGTTTTACTTATTTTGCCCTGTATCATAGAAATCCTCCAAAGTTTCTATGAATTATTTATATGCATTGTTTTCTAGGGTATAATTTTCTAAATAGTTAACAAATGCTTATTAAGCCACTAATATGCACCAAGAACTGTGCTAAATCCTGAGGATACAAGAACAGTAGAAGACAGTTCTTATGCTTGAGACACTCAAAATCTAATGGGAGAAATAACATGTAAATAACTGTACAAAGAAGTTACATGCACAATAAATTGAAAACACAATTATATTCATATGTCACATTTGACTAAGTATTTCCCATTTTGTTTCTGGTTCTTTGCTATGCAAAAAGTGCTGTTATGAATACTTTTGCACATAAACCTTTCCCTTCCTTGGGATTTTGCAACCAAAGACTTAGAGATAGAAGAAAGAAGGGAGATACAATAGGAAGGAAAATCCAATAAAATATGACATCTCCTTTCTCTTTTCTCTCTTTTTCTCTTCTTCACCAGTGAAGTGATAACTATCAAATTGAGAGAGATATGAACGAGGAGAAAAAAGGGGGAAACGCCTTATTGAATAAACAAGGTGGAGAACAAGGAAAGAAAAGAGTCATTGAGTTTATGTCTTTGTGTGTGGTGGGGGAGATACTGTTGAAAATGAATGATGGTGGGAATGCCTGAGGCACTTATTTTACTTCACTGGGTGTGGTTTAACCTATTACATAGGAAAAGAGCATCAGGACAATTTGGCTTGGCACATAAAACATAGATGTGTGTAATAGGCAAATATGAGCAAAAGAGGGATGAAAAATATAGCTTCTTTGACAAAAGTTACAAGTATTGAAATACATTGACTAATGACAGATTCTTATATGTTGAAATAGCCATGAACTTTTGTTTCAATACTATCTTCTCTTGTCATATCTTTACTCAACTATTTATCGGAAGACTAGACCTTCAGAGAGTGGGGTTTTTTTTTGAAAGGGAAGAAAGAGGTTGGCAGAGGGTCAAGGAATATGACTGGAGATCAAGTATGATCTTTCCATTAATATTTATTGTTTTATAAGAGGATGGTGCTCATAATCTTCTGCTATTCCCCCTCTAAAATGTTACAAATGAATTTAATTTTTAAATTGTTATCTTTGGCTGTCATATCTTCTTATTGAAAAAGAGGATTAAAGCGCTTCCTTCCTGAGGTGGTTCTAAGTTCTTTTCATCTTAGCATTATGTATGACTTTAAAATGTTTTCAGTAAGTAGTTTTAATTTGTGGTGATATTTGTTCTTATATCCATTTCTTATTTTGCACCATCAACAGAAATCTATCACATTAGAGATGTCTTTAATTAAATGCCTTATTTTTTTCTTTTTTATTAATCTTGATCTTTGCTCTAACAAATTGGTGGTCTGATATACATAGAGATTACGCATAGAAAACCATATATTAGTAGTAGCACTTTTCTGCTTATTACAATATAATCAGTTTCATTTATTTTTATATTAGTTGATATTCAACATTCTTCAGAAAGTATTAATATTAAATAGATTCAAGGCAATCGTATAGTTTATAAGTCCTTGATCTTGTTTCTTATTTCTGAATCACATTTTCTAGCATTTCTCACTGTCCATTTCTACTATTTCAATCAATCAGAAAGCATTAAGTGCCTGTCATGTTTCAGCACTGTACTAGTATAGGAATATAAATACAAAGAATGAAATCACTGAATATTAAAATATCTTCCTCCTTAATTTGCGAGATATCATCAAATTACTCATAGAATTCTCCTATTTCATCATCTAAAAGAGATGTTAGTGCTTAATGTTTATTTTTTTAAATTTTATTATTATTTTTAAAATTTTATAATTATAAATTTTTTGACAGTATATATGCATGAGTAATTTTTTTATACCATTATCCCTTGTATTCATTTTTCCAAATTTTCCCCTCCCTCCCTCTACTCCCTCTCCTAGATGACAGGCAATCCCATACATTTTACATGTGTTACAGTATAACCTAGTATGTGGGTAAATCCAATTTTCTTGTTGCACGTTAAGTATTAGATTCTAAAGGTATAAGTAACCTGAGTAGATAGACAGGAGTGCTAACAATTTACATTCACTTCCCAGTGTTCCTTCTCTGGGTGTATTTGTTTCTGTCCATCATTGATCAACTGGAAGTGAGTTGGATCTTCTTTATGTTGAAGATATCCACTTCCATCAGAATATATCTTCATACAGCATTGTTGTTGAAGTGTACAGCGATCTTCTGGTTCTGTTCATTTCACTCAGCATCAGTTCATGTAAGTGTCTCCAAACCTTTCTGTATTCGTCCTGCTGTTCATTTCTTACGGAGCAATAATATATCATAACCTTCATATACCATAATTTATCCAACCATTCTCCAATTGATGGACATCCATTCATCTTCCAGTTTCTAGCCACTACGAAAAGAGCTGCCACAAACATTTTGAGTGCTTAATGTTTAAATGAACTCTGCAATTCTAGATGTCCAAATATTCTATGAAATGATCTTGCTTTTTTACCTTTTGACAAAGGATAAAATCAAGTCTACTAATTTCATTTGCTTCTTGAAGGAGAATCTGTGAGGCAGTCTTCCATTTGACTGCAACTTCCTTTTGTTTTTTGGATTCATACATAAAGAACATCAAGAACAACATGGTTTAATTCTTCTAGTAGTTTGTCTCTTTGTTGATTACTGAACAAGGGCTTCATTTTTCTTAATTTAGATTTCCCCCCCTGAATTCAACAAATAGAAATGAACATTAGAATTAGGTAAAAGAACAGAAAATAAGAATTGTACCTGAAAACAAAAATCTATTACATATGTCTGGGATTTTAAAAAATCTTAAAAAAATTCAACATGTTAGTTTCAATGGGTCTCTTGTTGAACCTCTTTTTGTTTTCCTCCATGCTTTCAAAGTACTGCAATGATCCTGTTTTATTATTTGTTTGCTTTTTTTGGGGGGGGGAGGAGGAAAGCACTATTTGTAAGATTTTAATATTTATAACTTAATATTTATAGATGCCTAAAATATGTGATTCTTAGTACTCTTGGCTGTCTTTTCTACTGTTGCTATTGTAACTGGAAAAGCAGAAAGGGACTGCATAGGACTAAGGACAATTTTGCATTTTTCTTTGTTATGTGAATTGCCATTAATAAAGAATTCATCACTAAGTCATCAGCTTACTATGATGAGTCTTTCTCTTCTCAGGCTGATTCCAAGAAAGCAAACATAGCCTGTAACCAGAAATGGAGACATATAGCAAAACCACTAGAATATGCAAAAAGAATAAAGGATGTAGCTTTTACTATGATAGGGAAAAGAAATGAAATTGTAGGGATAGAGAGAAATCTCAAATTAGAGCCTTAGACTAGAAGGGTACAACTCTTTTTTTGGGGGGGATATAATAAACAAATCTAAAAAATCTATAACAGAGTGATAGACAGTAGAAAAGCTTAGGATCACATCAATTGAAGCACTAGACATTATATGTCTGACATTGATTTAAAGGGACATTCCTTAGGATTCCAAGCTACTTTCCCTTCCTCAAGACAGATCTCTGCAAGTAAGTGATGTATTCTCAGATTGGTGCTGGAGCCAGTTCAAATGACTTGAAAGTGCTAATTGTTAAATTTTTGGTGCTTGGATTTACACCTTTGAAATGAGCAAGGTCTACAAATCTAGGCTTGATTTATTGTTTTCTTGATTGTCTTAATTTAACAAAGTAATGGAGAAAATGTGAAACATGCACATTTAAACTCCCATGTTTTTTGTATACATTTCTCCCCAGAGGGATGGTTGTTAAATATTTACAAGCACACCCCTGTATATATGCTAAATATCTTTAACTGTTCTCTTTATGAATTTACAACTCACAATTTGCTCAACTTTTTTTCTAGACTTTTATATTTGCATACCGCACTACCTTTTGGCTAAAAGAATTCCATATATTTATTATCTATTATATAAAATATGCCAAAATACTACTTTGTTTCATTAGATCCCAAACTTTTAGGTTCAATTACTGAGACTTGGCTGATAGAGTTCATACATTCATTGTGATTCTCTAGAGTCTAGACACTGATGATAGTATCACAAATATTAAACTAGAAGGGAACACAAAGACTATCTTGGATGAGAAACGGTGATTGCAAGAAATGTTACTTGCCCAAGATCACACATAAAAAGGGAGAGAGAGAACTCATGTTCTCACACTCAAGAGCTAGTGCTCATTCCATTATAACATACTTCTTTTTTCAGCCTCTTCCTATAGAGAAACTACCTTTATTCTGTTAAACCATGTTTTAATTTTTAAAATTTATTTATTTTTTAAATAAAGCTTTTTATTTTCAAATAAACATGCATAGTTTTCAATTTTCACTCTTGAAAAACCTTCTGTTCCAATTTTTTTCCTTCCTTCTCTCTCTATTCTCTCCTCTAGATAGCAAGTAATCCAATATATGTTAAACAGGTATAATTCTTCTATGCATATTTCAATTATCATGCTGCACAAGAAAAATCAGATCAAAAAGGAAAAAAAAAGAAAGAAAACAAAATGCAATCAAATAACATGTTTTAATTTTTAAGGTTTAAAATAATAAAAGAATAGACTGCCTTTGAAAAACCAAACTCCTTCACTAAGATTCAGAAATTTGAGAGAAACAGCTGAAGTTACATTAAGTTCACCTTCTAGAAGTTTAGCTGGTACTCTAGGAAAGAAAGAATAAAGAGGAAAGAAAGACATAGAACTACGGATTATGATAATCTGTAGATACCACTTATATTGGGGCAATTTTAAAAGCTAGTTGAGGCCTTCAGTTTAAGTGTAAAGAAAAGTGAAGTGATTCAGAAGCAATTATCCCTTACAGTCAGTCAGCTGAGAGTAGGCTCAAATTAACAGTACCCACAAGCTAAAAAAAACTAAAAAAAATAGAAGCAACCCATGGTTGTAGAGAAGGATTTAAGCATTAGCTAGAAAATACAAAACCAATAGCAGTTGAGGTAGGGACATATCCTTCAATATGTATTTTGTGTGTGTGTGCGTGCGTGTGTGTGTGTGCGTGTGTGTGTGTGTGTGTGTGTTTATACAACCAAAGCATCTCCCAATTTATATTCTGAAATGGAAGCTAGCTGATTTTTATAATCTAAAATTACACACACACACACACACACACACACACACACACAATTTATGTATATATACATACATAGATAAAAGAGTGGCATCTAGACAATTCAGCTTGAACACTTGAGTTCAGATTTGTATTTAGACACCTACTAACTGTGTGACTGGATAAATCACTAATTATTATCTGCCTTGGTTTCCTTATCTGTAAAATGGAGATAATAAAATCAACTGCCTTCTAGGGTTATGAAGATAAAATGAGATATTTTCAAATTTTTAAACCTATAAAATGCTAATTATTATCATTGTTATCATTTATTTCTATGTAATATCATCATAATATAAGTAACCCTACAGCAGAATCTGGCCTACCAATTGAAACATTTCTCCCCAAATTCCTTAGGGAGAGAGTCTCTCCCTCCCTCCCCCCACATAAATGATTTTATGGGCTGACAAAATCCTAGAGCAGTTTCTCCATTTTCATAATTATTCTAATGGAAAATTAGATTCTGATGCAAGGATACACAAACAGTTATTTCAAATAACTTAGGGAAGGTTCTTTCTTAAATTTTTCATGTTGAAAGTAAAACTTTCCCCTGAGCCTGTGTTTCTTTGAGGAATATTATTGACAAGGGAGAAAAACACCTTACTCAGAATTACCTTGAAACTTCTATCTGTTTTTGAAGTGATGGAAACATTAAAATTCTCAGAAAGAAATTACTTCAATCCCTGGATCATGTAAGATTATTTTACTCAAGATAAAAAAGGATCACTATGTAATATATACTAAGAAAAAAGGGCCCTTGGATATGATCCTAAGGTTAAACAGGAAAGGACAGATGAAGAATATAGTATAGGTCAATTGTATCTCTCTTTTAAAAAGTATTAGTCAGATAGAATGCTTCCTGAAACTATGCAAATGTTGAAGGGACTTCAAAGGAGAACTGTTATAAATTTTCTGGGCCAGCAATGTTCAAATATTGTCTATTGATTTCAAAATGTGGATGAATCTCCCATTTCCTCAAAGGGGTAAGTTGGAGATATCTTCTCATATCTTCATTTGAGTCCCATTTGATTTTTATAATTTTGTTTCATTTACACACATACACACAGACACACACACAGACACATACACACACACACACACACACACACATATATATATATATGTATTACTCTCAGTTGTTTCCATTGACATTGTTATAGTTTTATAGTTGGTTATATATATTTTTTGGTTCTGCTTCATTCTGCAAGAGTTCATATAGGTCTTTTCATGTTTCTCTGTATTCATCAAATATAATTTTTAGAGCACAGCAATATTCTATGACCATGTACCACAATGAATTTAACTATTCTCTGATTGAAGAGTATCTACTTTGTTTCTAATTCTAAGCTATCTAATTCTAAGCGATAAATATTTGAAACTATATGGTGATTTTTTTCTTATTACTGTCTTTGAGTTTTAGTTCAAATCATGTTTGACTTTCATGATCCTGTTTGGGGTTTTCTTGGAAAAAATAATACAATTGTTTGCCATTTCCTTTTCGAGGTCATTTTACAGATGAGGAAATTGAGGCAAACAGGGTTAAACAATATGCCCAGAATCATACAGCTAGTAAATATCTGAGATTCATTTTTTCCCCCACCCATTTCATGCTGTTTACTTAAAAACAAACAAACAAACAAACAAACAAACAAACAAACAAACAAACAAACAAACAAACTGTAGGGGTAGCTACATGGAGCAGTGGATAGAGCATCAGCCCTGAAGTCAGGAGGACCTGAGTTCAAAACTGACCTCAGACACTAGACACTTCCTAGTTGTGTGACCCTGGGCAAGTCACTTAACCCCAATTGCTTCAGGGGAAAAAACAACCCTGTAATAAACACTGCTCATTTTCAAAGCTACCTGCTTCTTTGTGCTTCTTCTAAATTTTCTTTTGTTCTATGCTATGCGCTTAAATTTTTTCCCTCTCTCTTTAACCTACCTTACAAAAAGCCACAATTATACACAAATTTATATGTGTATATATGACATATACATACATATATACATATGTATGCATGTGTGTGTGTGTCTATATAAAGCTATAAAGACATTATAGTGAAAGAGATAAGAATACTCCAAATTAAAATTCATCTCTTTGGGTCTTGATTTCCTCAGATGTAAAATGAAAAAGTTTGGACATTATCTATAAGGTCCCTTCTAGTTCTAAATCTATGATCTCATATTTTATGCTCTGGACAAATAATTCTGGCTGCTGTGCAGAGGATGAACTTGAGGTTATGGTATTGATCAAGAAATTATTTTAGTAGTTCAGCCAAGGGAGCCTGAAGGTCTGAATGAAGGTGGTAGTTATGAATAAAGAGAAAGGGCTTCAGTGTGAGAAATATGGACACAGAAATGATAGGATTTGGCATCTAAATGGATGAGTGAGATGAAGGAATGTGAGGAATCAAAGATTTCAGTATACTGTAGGAGCCCAGAAAAAATAGGTAGTACCCTCCATAAAACAGAGAAATTGGGAAGAAGAGTAGATATGAGGGGAAAGATACATGGTTGCCACATCTGAGAGTTGAAATGAATTGGCCAGGCCCACAGAAATGAGAAAGTCTGGGATCTGAACTCAGATCCTCTAGGCCCCAATCCAATGGTTTTTTTTTTTTTTTTTTTTTTACTACTACATTACATGGTTTTGGTTTAAGTAATGAAAAAAACCTTCAACAAATATAACAAGGAATACTTTCTCTGCATGTTTTCTTGATGTGCAGCCGACTTACGTTCCTGAACAAATAAGGGGCCTGACTTGGTAACAGACAAGCTAGCATTAAAAATACTTGCACTGTAGGAGATTCCTTGAGAAACTGTGAAAAGAACAATTCAGGAATTAGTTTCTGTCAACAGGCTGGTGGGAGGTAGCTGTTTAAAACCTGAACAAACCACCTATGACCTCTAAGGACTCTGTTTATATAAGATTGATCCTGGCAGAGAAACATAACAGAGAGCCTCCTTGTGTTTCTGCTTTCCTATAGAAATCTATAGGATGAAAGGCATAGAGCATGGGTGAGCTACATTTTAAATATGAAATACTATTTCATGAGGAAAACACTAAAAGATTATTAAACAAGATTAATATTTAGATAACCTTTGATACACATACAGAAACCCTGGAAAAAAGAGATGAAAGAACATTCCTAGAGTATAATGGATATAAACACACAAACATTTACGGGAGAGTATAAATTATGTCCCCATTTTCCACTTATAGTAGTCTCAATCAGTGGGTCCCACTTGCATTCTTTTTTTTCTTTGTTGCAAAGATTTATTTTTCCTTATACTAAATTGAGAAATACTGTCAATTAATAAACAGCCAAATATTTATTAAGCACTTACTACGTGCTGGGCACTATGCCATACTCTAATTTTTTACCTACTGGTCTTCACTATCCCATTTGCATTCTTCTGGCACCTAGATATTGTGCTTGCTGCTTTTATCATCATCTCCCACAAAACTTTGGCATTTGGAGAGGGAACTTTTTTTTTTTTTTTATGTTTCCACCCCCTATTTTGTTCCTCAGATTCAGGTAGACTGGGTTATACTAATTTCATATCCCCACCACCAAATATCAGAAAGGGAAAGGTAAAGATGAACAAAAGGGAACAGAGAGTTCCTTTAAGTACTTGGTTATAACATCTTTTATCATCTGAACAGAAAAAGGGTCAGCTCTGCCCTGAAGATCAGTATCTTCCTGCAGAAGATGGAAGTAGGAGCAGATATCTGAGGAAAAGCACGGTCCTGAAACAAAAGGCGCAGCCACCTCAAAGCTCAGAAGAATCTCTAATAAGACGAACAAGAACAGCTAAGGACAGCAAAAAGACTTTGTAGTTTTACTAGGTAGCTTTATTGGAAGAAAGTGGAAGATTAAGAAACTATAGGACCAATTCTTGGGGTTAGATGTTACAATGATAATGAGTGACAATGGGGGCAGAGTTTCTCAAATCTTTGTTTCTCTTTCCTTTGCTAATGAATGTTTTCTTTTGGAGATGAATGAACAAAACAAAACAAAATAAAACAAAAAAAAAGGAAAAGGCCAACAGAGAGTTGATATCTAAGATACACAGAGAGATTAGGAAATCACCTACCTATCGTTATTGATTTTCAGTCACCTAGCTCAGATGAACTATAGTCTCAGAAACTGAAAAAAAAATGTAGATGGATGGGATGTAATCAGTGACCTTTGAAAGATTATCGACAATGGGTGATGTAGTACAATATTTGAAGTGGATAAATGCTATTCTAATTTTCAAAAAAGAGAATGAAGATTGAAAAATGAAGGGCAGAGAGCTTAATTCTGATTCCTGGGGAAAAAAATTATGGAACATATCATTAAAGGGATGGTTAAATGAACACCTAGGAAAAAAAATGATGGGAAAGAATTCATGACCAAGCAAGAGACAGAGAAGATCACAAGATTTATAATGAACAATTTTGATGACATAAAATGTAAAAGTTTTGACAAAACAAAATTGATGAATGTAAAATTAAAAATGAAACAGTTTACTAGGATCAGATCTTTGCAGAAAATTTTTCTTATTAAGGTCTTATATACAAACTATATAATGAGTTGCTTAACAAATTTGTAATGAATCATTCCTCAACAAATTAGAGAATTCGAACAGTTTTCATATAAATTTAGCTCTCAACAGCCATGTGAAAATATGCTTCATTATGTTAATAATAAGAGAAACTCAAATTAAAGGATACTTTTTAGGTTTCATCCCATATTTATCAGATTGGCAAGAATATCAAGGCAGGACCATGGCAAATGTTGGAGAGCCTGTGGGAAAATAGGCAAAGCAAATTGTGGCATAAAATGAGAAAAGGGATGGGTTGATAAAAACCTGGAAAGATTTTTATGAATTGATATGGAGTAAAGTAAGCAAAAGCAGGCTTACAATTTATACAATGACAATAATCCTATAAAGAAAAATAACTTTTAAAGAATTAAGAACTCTGATCAACACAATGACCATCCAGAGCTAGAAAACCTAAGCTAAGGCATATTACCCATCTCCTTGCCAGAGAAATGATAAATTGAAGATGCAGAATCTGTCATACATATTTTTGGTACATTAAAAATGAGGAAATTTTGCTTTACTGACTATATATCTGTTGTAAGAGTTTTCTTTTTCTTATCTTTTTGATTGATGATGAAAGTAAGAGGGAAGAAAAATTATAATTATAGATCTTTTAAATGTCCTTTTGTCATTTTATGCTATAAAGATTTAGGTTGTTTCTGCAATAGAAATAATGTTCAGAGATTTTAAAAATTATATTTTATTAAAGTTTGTCAATTAAAAAATTAAATAGAAGAATAAAAATTAAGAATATGTTATTAACTTTAACAACCTTATTGATAACCTTGAAGAGTACTAGTTAAGAAGGTCAAAGACAAGGGTTAATAAATAAATAAGAAGAAAGAAAATGGAGACAATAGATATGGACAATATTTTCTAGGATTTGGCTATACAGCGACAGAAATAACTCTCTCTCTACTATGTCATGTTACTTATCATTGGCTATGAAAGGGAGAAGAAATTTAGTATGGTAGTTTAAAGGGATGACCAGGCAAAGTGAATATTTTTTAGGGTAGAGGAAATTTAGATAGGTTTTTTTAGGTAACAGGGAAGGAACCAGTAGATTGTAAAGAGAAAGGGGATACATGAAAGATTGAATAGCTGGAGAAGGGAAGCTAATGAAATCTTTATCTACATTGTGTTTAGAACTAGAGAGATGCTAATCTCTAGCTAATAAATTCTCTTCAAACCTCATCTGTTTTATCATATTCAGTTGTGGGTAGCACATTTTCAGAATATTCCTTAGATGAATGATATCAAGAGGAAGGCAATCAAGAGGGGAAAGATCTCCAGATCATGTCATGTGATTACTAATTTGAGGGAACAGGGAATATTTAACCCAGAGAAGAATTAACAAGAGCTTTCCTCAAAAATCAGAAGAGCTGCCATGTGAAAAAAAAAAAGATTAGATTGAATCTGTTTGATTCAAAAATTTAGAAAGATTAAAGCTAGATTCAGATTTCAGATCCACAATAAAAATACTTTCTAACAAATGGAGCCATTTAATGATAGGATGGATTGCCTTAGGAAGAGGAGCTCATATTTTCATAGCTTCCTCTCCTCAACCCTCTGAGGTAAGGAGTGTGAGTGTTGTCAACACTGTTTTACAGATGATGAATTAAGGGTTAAAGTTCTTGCCTCAGAATCACAAAGTTGGTAAGTACTAGAACTGAGATTCAAATCCAGTTCGGCCCTGTCTTAAAGCATAGTACTTTAGTTGCTTTAACAGCCTGAATTTTTTTTTTCTGTCACTATGTTTTCAAGCCATGGCTAGATTATTACCTTTTGGGATTATAAACAAAATGTATTCCTACTCAGAGAGTTTTGACCTTGATCACCAAAGTCTCTTCCAAATCTCTGATTTGGATATGATTCTATAGTCAAGCTCATTAGTTCAAACTACATACTGTCACTACATATAGTGACAGTAGCTGGTCCACTGGGATTTCTTAGAGGCTGTTTTCTTTTCTTTTTTGGAGGACTGGTTTTTCTATCTAATCCAATCAACATTTATTAAGCACCTATGATATTCCAGGTACTGCTAAGCATTGGGAATACAATAAATTTAAAAAAAAAAAAAAAAAAAAAAGCTTGCTGACCTCAACAAGCTTATGCTCTGAAGGGAGAGATAACACACAAAATGAGTCAAAGAAGGGGGATGAGGGAAAGAGAGGCCAGTGGGTATCTGGCATTTTGTCCATGGGATTGAAATGTGGCAGGGCAGCAAATTCAAAGTGGAATTATTTGAGAGTCCCTATAAATTAAAGCATTGGGAGGAGTTTAGTACTCCAAAACAGGGAAAAAAACTGGCTAATGGAAGGGATATCAGTAAAGGCTAGACTTAGCAACATAATAGTGAGTTTAGAACTGATGAGCTTATTTTGGGAAGGGCATCTTGTTAGAACTGATGAACTTATCTTGGGAAGGGCATCTTGTTCTTGGGATATAAAACTAGGCAGGGTAGCAAATTCAAAGCAGAGTGACTGTCAAGTTGGAAATTCAATGGCTACTTATGGGCTTAACCCTACTGCTGATGGGCACAAGAGTTTTGACTTTCTTTATGTCTGACCAGTTTAGTTCTTTATGACATAATATGCTACTGAGAAATCTTGTTTTTCTATACAAAGTGTATCTTGTCATGTGTGTTTGAATGTTTCTTCAGTCCTAGTTATCCATCTCCTATAATGGCTCACCCCTCCTTAGGCAGCCTAGTGGTTCCATTCCTGGATGCTCATCATCAGTGCTAGACAGCATGGTTAATCAATTAGTTTTACTTCTACTGCAACTTATAACATCCAAATTCAAATAATCTACTAGTCTTAGAAGTCTCCTAGGTAGCAAATATTATAGATATGTGCCATTATAAGCTTCCTTTCCACTTATAACTTCCATTTCCATTGCCAACAGCAAACTGAACATGTCTGAGAATTTCATGTAGCTGAGAATTATTTAGTTAAGCAAAATATATTATGAAATTGCTACAAATTCAATTTCTGAAACATGGATGTTTCTTTAACTTAATAGGAACAGTGTTATGTTGATAGGAATTGTTTAGAGGCTTCTTTAGAGGAGAGATTCCTGGGACATGGGACAAAATACTCATTCATTCATCATTCTTTTTCTCTCTTTTTTCAGATGAATGGCTATGATCTCCATTCATGGGAATATCTAGCTTGTTACAAAAGCAACCTTTATTGCTAACTCATTTCAGCACTCAAATGTTAGCAACTCTGCACTAAACAAAAGGAATAGTTATCATAAATGTGATTAAATCAGGGGCAGGCTGGTACCAAGTTGCTATAAAGCCAGCATCAAAAAAAAAATCTCTTTTTGGAATGAAATGGAAACTCGTTTGTGATAAATAAGGATCCCATGGCCTTTTATTGTAAAAGGAAACATGGTAGTAATTTCAGTGTCCTGGACAATTGCCAATGTGGACACCTCAATTATAGTTTATTTACCTACGTTTCCCTTCACTTTCCGCGGTAGATGGTATTCTTCTATTGTTGTGTAGATTATTAGCAGTACTCCATATTGACTAAGTCTCTTATTCCAGGGACTCAAAATACTGACTATGTAACATTTCTCATCAAAATTCCCATGAGACAAGTGGGAAAATGGAGTAACAGGAGAGAAGTAACAGGAGAGAAAATTAATTCACAAAATATTGTTCAGCAGGTCAGTCATGAATGGGATCCAGGCCTCTTGGTTCAATAACCTACAGACCTAGATGACCATGCTCCCCCAACTCCCTCTATCACAAGCCCCCAATTCCTAGTTCCCCTTCCTACTCACTTCTGCTCTAGGGTTTGTCACAACCTACTTGCTTCATTTCACAGGCTACTTAAACAGAGTTTAAGCATTACTCAGGAGGAAAATGTTACATAAAAATTTCCAGCTTTAGTTGTTTATGACATAATATGTCACACTGGGGAATCTTAGTTTTCTACACAATGTGTATCTTGTCATGTGTGTTTGAATATTTCTTCAGCTCCCACTCATACATCTCTTATAATGGCCTAGTTAAGGCTTTTAATAGTAAATCACTAGTGAGGTGATTTATTGAATCCTAGAATGAAAAGCAAAGAATGTAATGCAACCAACCCAGAATAAGCTATAGATAAAAATCCTGTCAGGGGAAAAATGACATAGAAAACAAACAGTCAGGCATAAGTATATATTTTATCTTTTCATGCTCCATTTAGCATATGACCAGCTGACCAGGTTAAAAACACCTGAATCTCTCAGCACACTTTGCCTGTGGTTGCAGTTTCTCAGAAAGTAAGGGAAACTCTCTTTAACTCAACCTGTTGTGAATTGAAGGATCCAGTAGAAAAAGCTCTGAATTTGTACCAAAAGGCTGAAAAAATTCTGGTTTTGAGTCTTATGGTGCCATTTATTAGCTTTGAGAGTTCAAGCAGATCATTTCGCCTTTAGGGCTCAGTTTCTTTAATTTACAAAATGAGCTGGTAGGGCTAAGTGAGTACCTTCTCTAACATTTTAGTGATCTGTTTTTAAGACTTTTGGCTATGATGGGAATCTTTTCATTAATTGTTAATTCAATTTTTTGTTTTGAGTTTTGTGCTGTTCTGGTACCTGTAAGGTGATATCCTCCAAAGGTGAAGAAGAAGAGGATTTTATAGGTGGGGTTATGAATCTATAACCAGCAGAAACCGCTTAGCCTTTCATGTGAAAGAATCATGTCAGTTCTAAGCGAGGTGGCTCCTAACAGAAATAATATGCAACCCACAGAGGAGACCTTTGTTCATGGAATATGGCATTTATCTTGAAGGGTTGTAATTTCACGGATCACTTCTTTCTGACCTGGTAACCCCAGAGATTAAAGTGTCAGAGATTTGATTGAGACAGAATTACAGCCCTTCCTCTTTTTTCTTATAACATGCAATATGGTTACTAAGATGCAACAAATGTAATATTTGTTGTGTTATATTTTGGTGTTATTGTTGTGGTAATGTTAAGGTTATAACGTAGTTTCCATATAGTCTTCTCAGAACTAAGGATACTGTACATCATTATCAATGAAGTATGAGAAGGAAGAACTTGAGAATAGCTGGAATTCAGCACAGCTGTTAACATACTTTTTACACATACTCTATGTGAATAAAAGTACCTCAAAACTCAAATCATATTGTGCCACTTAAAAATATAAACTTAAAGATGTTTCCATGTTCATAACATGGAAACAGCATTTATAGCAATAATACTTAGATGCATGTATATATCATATCTTTTTTTTGTGTGTTGCCAACCAAAGAAAGTATTGTCAATATTTAATTATAACACATGTCTGCATATTATAAAAGAAACAGCCTGGCCTTGTTGATAGTGTTTTGAGTTTAAAGTTAGGAAGGTCTAAGCCCAAATTCTGTCTTTCTCATTTACTAGTTATATAATCCCAAACAAGTCATATTAACTTTATATGTTGCCAGGAAATTTGCTAGGTTTATATTCTAAGTTATAAATGGGTTGCAATCCACATCAGGAAAGGGAGCTCTCATAGCTAGAGTTCACCATCTTAAGAAAATTAGATTCAGTATTAGCTAAAAATGTATATATTTTATCCTTTTTATGTATTCACAATATTCATTATGAGTGGGGTTTGAGCATTGTCAATAGATGGTAGATTAAAAATCAAGACATAGGGTCACATCTACCAGTAAGCATTTTTGAGTTTGACCCTTCAATCATGTGGTCCTAATATTGGAAGGGACTCAGAATGGTTCTAGTACAACCTCTACCCAAAACATAAATTCCTTGTAAATCTCCCATAATTTGTGGACATTAAGCCCCTGCCTAAAGACCTTCATTTTCAGAGAAGTAAAAAAAAAAAGTCAAACTTTTTATTTTTGTAGCTTCCATGCATTGATCCTGGTTCTTCTCCTGGGGAACAGCTGGGACAAATCTGGGTATTCCTTTTACATATTAAATCTTACAACATTTTGAGAAATGGTTATAACCCATCCTAAGATCTCTCCTCTCTAGGATAAATGTCCCCAAATTAAAAACCTCAACAACACTTTTCATATGGCATGGTTTCACATCTGCTTTACGTTTTATTTTGTCCTCTGGACATATTAACCTTGTCAATGTCACTCTAAATTGTGATGCAAAGAACTTGGAAACAATACTCCAGATATGATTTGACTAGGGCAAGGTATGAAATAACCAACAGTATACTGGTGAATGTTCAACAACTGCCTCTAGGTGGGAGGGAGGAGAGAGGAAAATATAAACACACTTTTTAGTTTATTATTAACATTTTCTCCATTACTCAATGATGCTGATCACAAGAATCCATAACTTCTTAGCTTATAACCCTTCTCTATGAACTTTCATAAATTCTTTATAGGAGATTTATATAATATAGTAGAGTTTTCTCTCTAATTCTCATCACATTGATCTGATATTATCAGATCATGCAATCTATTTATTGGTTTATTCCTTGCTCTTGTTATATGGTCAGGAATGATGGAATGGTTCCGATTATAAAGGCAGATAAGATATCAAGAGATAAAACCTTGAGATGCCAGCAGTCAAAGATCAGATGTAGGATCGTGATATTTTAAATATCTTAGGGATCATTAGTTTCTTCAAATGTAAAATGGGGGAGATTAACATTTATAGTGTTTACCTTATAGGGTTCATTGAAATAAAAATTATAAAGCAATATTTAAATTTGATCTAAGATGCCTCTTTCTTCCACCCAAGCCTGTCCTATATACTAGGGCACCGAAAAACAAAGACTTGGAGAACCTTGCTTAAGAAAACATAGCATGTACTGGCACTAGAATCTAGTTTCTTAATTTCAAAACTAGGATTCTTTTACTGTACCATGCTCTATTCTTCATACATGGAATGGGGAGTGCCTATGTTCTGCTTTGATTTTCAAAGAGCCTAAGAACATCTCTGCAAATTATGTTTGCTCATATAGTGTATTTTCTGTATACTGTAAGGAAAAAAATATATTCCCCACCCAAAGACAGCATTCTGAGAAGGAAATATTTCTGTTGTGTGGATATATTATAAGTAAACAGTTTTATAGTGAAGCACAATATGTTGTTCAAATAGATAAGGATTGCATGTGCTTTTTCATTGATCCACAAAAGTCAGTGTTCTGGGTCTCATTTTCCCTGTCTTTGAAATGAGAGAACACAGAATCAAAATATTTCAAATGGAAGGAACTTCAATTCCCAACCTGTCCATTCCATATGAGATATATGGCAAACAGTCTAGTGAAAAGATGACTGGATTTGGAGTTAGGATACTTGTATTCCAATTATTTCACTACTCTGAAAGTAAATTCATAAAATGAGGAAGTTATTCCAGATGATTTCCTAGAAGTTTTCCAGCACTAAACACTATGAACCTATCTTAAGTTCCTTTAATAATTCATCATCCACATATGTCCAAACTACTTTTGAATTCTATTAAAGAGCTATGAAAATTACCTCCAAACATATTCTGAATATGAATATTATGAATATTCTAATCTAAATACTTGAATAAATTGGTGAGTTCATCACTCTGATGACAGAGGCTATGGGAATAATAGGAACACCAGGTATAATCATAGTATCAACTTTCAGGGTTGTCAGGATGAAATGAGATATTTGTCAAGTGTTTAGTATAGTGCCTAGCACAGAATAGATGCAAAGAATGGTTCTTCCCTTCCTTGAGTTTTTTTTTTTTACATAAAGGATTAAATTTTAAAAAATTATCCCTTATATCAATTATTCATAATTCTTGATATGTGATCAGCTCAATTTCTTTTGATCATAATTTATTTGATGATATCATTAGAAAATATATTTTAAGTCAACATTTTAATAAAGTGCTTATTACTTAGAAAAGACACTTCTAGACATCAATTGCATTGGAGATCTGATAACAAATGTTAACAGTGACATTTGTAAATCTATCAGCAATTTATGCTGAAACTTTAAACCTTTAGAAGCCTTGCCTCGGGATCATTGACTTCTTCTAAGGTCTACTATGTTACCTTATTTCAGAGCAGCAGCCAAAGCTTACCAGCTACTTAGCTTTATCACCTAGTCATGTTGTCATTCTCTAGGACAAGAACAAGTCACCATAATAGTTTTGTATATAATATGAACAGATCTCCTTCCCCAGCTTAAGATGCTAAAAAGTTCTCTAAGAAATTAATAAAGGCCTTTCTCCTTACTCTTCAATTCACCCTTTCTAAGCAAACTCACATTCCAGATCCACTTTACTTTATATAATAGATTTGTTCCTGGAAAAAAAAAGTTTATCAATTGAACTTTTGAAACCTAAACATTACTTAAAATGCTGTAAGGGAGTTCTATATGAAGGAACACCTCAGTGAATTACAAAAAAAAAAAAAAAAAGGCATTTGGGGTTAAGTGACTTGTTCAGGGTCACACAGCTTGTAAGTGTCTGAGACCACATTTGAACTTAGGTCTTCCTGATTCAAAGCATCTATGCTCTACCCACTGTGCCATCTAGTTTCCCCTCAGTGAATTATTTAGTAAAGGAAAATAATTTTGGTAATACAAATAACAGCCTAGAATCCATCTAGATAGACTGTAAAATCTTATTTTAAAATAGGGACTATCTACAATCAATAAAACAATGGAGTATACAAGTCAATCCTGAACTTATAAAGCCTAGAGCTTTCAGAATATTTGTTGGTTATTTTAAAAAAATACATATGAATCAATCATCTCCTTTGTGAATGAGATTTTTTTTAAAAGTACTTGTCTTCTCTCCCTCTTGCCTCCCACCTTTTCCAGAGTGACAGGTCCGATCAACTGTAAGGGGTAGTGTGGAACATTGGACAGAGGTCTTACACTGGAATTTTACCCTTTTATTTTGCACATGGGGAAATAAAGGACCAGAAAGGTGAAGGGACTTCTCATGTAGGTAGTAAGTATTGTTCAGTCATTTCAATTGTATATAATTCTCTGCGACCCTATTTTTTTTTTTTTTCTGGGCAAAGACACTAGAGTGGTTTGCCATTTCTTTTTCTAACTCATTTTACAGATGAGAAATTGAGACAAATAGAGGTAAGTGACTTGCCCAGGCTCCTACAGCTAGTGTCTAAGGCTAGAAGTAAAGTCTTCCTAGAACCAGTGTTGGTGATGTAACTACTGAGCAACCCAGCTGCCTTAGGTAGTGAAAGTAGCAGAGCTTTGATTTGAACCCAGGTCCTTTTATTCCAAATCTTTCACTCTTTCAACCATACCATATTATAGACTTGAATGAATAATGAATAAACTTGCCCCCAAATCATTTGCTATTATCAAAACAATGGTTATCATTGATCTATTTGAGTCTTTCCCTATCTTTCCAGTTAACATTCAGACAATGATGAATTTAGGAAGGATAATAATTATAGCTAATACTTAACTAGTATTTTAAGGACTGATTATAAAGCCAGAAATTATTATTATTCATTGTACATATGTATATATATGTATTTATGTGCATATATATGAACCTATACATGTACATACATATATATGAAATCCCATTTGAGCCTCAGATTAGTTATGTAAGATATTTACTATTATTACTCCCATTTTACAGATGAAGAAGTTAAGACTGAAGGAGTTTATGTGAGACATCGGTAGGGTCACATAGCTAGTACATTGTGTGAAGTAACTTCAATTCAAACTTATGCCTTCCTAATTTCAAAACTAGCACTTTATCTACTTAATCATTGAGCTTTGTGGATACAGAGACTAAACTACTTTGTAGGAAAGATTCTTGCTTTTTCTGAAAGACCCTCACTACCAAGTAAATGATGGAAGCACTGAAGTAGGCCACTTAAATAGTCAAAAAGTTTGTGTAAATTTCCTAGGCAAAGATTTTTTTTTCCATCCAGGGTCTTTTTAATGATCTCAAGAATTACCATGAGATTCTCAATTAAAAATATGAATTTTAATTGACCTAAGATTTAAAAAATAAATAAAGTCATACTTTTTTTTTTTTCACTAAGGACAGGGTATGTGTGCATATGAGACAAAAGCACAATAGTGATAGGGTCCCACCTCCAATGATTAGAATGCAATGTGATTGATGGTGCTGGGTGGGGTTCAAACATCACCCAAAGGTTTGCCTTATTGACTTTCTCCCCCTTCTATGTCTATACCCATGTTTGTACTTCATCCAACTGTCCTGTAAACAGTAGCCCCCAAGAGCTGTGACAGGTCAGTGAAAGTAGTAGCAGGGGAGATAAAAAGTCTCCTGGGGGCTTGAGACAGTACAATTACCAGCTGATCAAACAGCTCCCCCTTATTGCTGTCTAGGGACCCAACCACAGAACTGCTATACAGTGTCTGTCAGTTGGTGGATTAGGTGTCCCATCTTTTGCACCCCCACTGCGAGGCCTTGTTGAGACTAGAAGGCTGAAATAATTTCAGGGTTTGTGCTTTTCACTTTCCTCTAGTCTCTTAGCTTTCACTCCCTTTGTCCTACCAGCTGACTACCCATTTTTATCCTCCCTCTGCACCCACCCAAGTTCTCCTTTTGTTGAAGTGTCAAAAGAGGAAAAAGTCAATAGCAAGGCAGCAAGCAGGGGCCCAATGGCTGTTTTGACTGCTAAGAATGAGGAGTGGGATTCCTATGAGGGAAACACTTAGCGGTTTTCAGTCAGACTTGAGAGGGAGTGTTGGAGATCCTGACAAACAAAGAAGATTACTCATGTTTGGAAGTCACAGTTTAACCTTCTTAAAATGGGACAACCAGCAGTCAGGTCAAAAGGCGCAGCCTATATTAACCCCTTGCTGCTTGAGAGGGTTGGTCTGTCAGATAAATTAGTGCTTTAATGACTGAAACTTCTGAATTGTTCTTGTCCAACAGTAGTTATTTGAACAATACCTTCTTTATTATAAAGTAATTTTATTTTTTAAAAATCTATAACATATTTAAGATGACTACTAAACATTCACATTGCCGCTGCTCAATTGCATTTGGCTAAACTAGAAATAGCATTAGAAAACTAGAAATACCTATTTATCCAGTTACTTAGTTTTAATTATATTAGTGGGAGAGAGCCATTGTGATATCAAAATACATATCACTTTGTATACACACCCAATCATTTAGAAGTTAAAAAATATTGTACCCTGTCTTTGATTTCCACGCATATGTTCAGTCCTCTTTCTTGATAGTCATAAAATATTTGAAAATAGTTGCTTTCCTTAAACTTTTTAATTTTCATGCTACCTCCAATTATTTCTAATTAAAATTATACAATTAGTAAGCATTAAAATAAGCCTTTTATTATAGACAAAAGAGAATTTTACATGAAACGATGGATTTCTATTATGTCAGCTTGCTTTTTCTCTAAAGTATATAATAAATTCAATAAGTAACTTACCAAACCATCCTGCTTATTTGTGATTCTTTCTGATCTTTCTGTTCACTTGAGAAAATGCTTTTAAAAGCATTTTAATACTTTTCTTGTTTCTTTTTTTGGAGGGGAAGGGAATAGTATTGGCAATCCTATTGAGAGTCCATTTTCTATTCCCACTTACCCCCTAGATGTTTTTGTAAAAATTAAAACAAAACCTTTGCAGGAAATAGTCAATTAAAATTCAAATAGAACAAATTCCCAAATTCTATATGAAAATTTGTTTTATTCTATACCTTGAGTTCATCACCTTTCTGTTAGGAAAGGGTGGCAAGCCTCATCATTAGTTCTCTGGAAATGTGGTTAGCCATTGCCTTGATTGTTTAGATAGGTATGGACTGGTGGATAGAGTTTTGGGCCTGGAATTAGGGTGATTTAGATTCTTAAAACAGACACTTACTAGCTGTTTGACTCTGGGCAAGTCACTTTCCTCTGCCTTCATTTCATCATCTGTATAATAAGCTAGAAAAGGAAATGGTAAGCCACTGCTATATCTTTGCCCAAAAAAACCCAAATGGGGTCACAAAGAATTGGACATGTCTTGAAATGATTGAACATGCATTGTAATGATTAAAGTTTTGAAGTCTTTTGAAGTTATTTTTCTCTATAAAGTTGTTGCCATATAAGTTATTCTTCTACTTCTACTAACTCTATTCTACATCTGTTCATAGAAATCTTTCCAGATTTTTCTGAAATCATTCCTTTTGCCATTCTTATGGTACAATATTATTTAATTACATTCATATGCCATAATTTGTTTAGTCATTAACCAATTGATAGGCATCCATTTCATTTCTAGTTCTTTGATTTAACAAAAAGAGCTGTTACAAATATTTTTATACATAGTACCTGGTTCTTTGATTAGTAATAATCTGACATGGTTTCCAGTCCCCTTACCATCTGGCTTACCTTATTCTGGAAGGACTCAGGCTCCAATATTCCCAGGCACTTTCCTCACCATTATTCTCTGCAGTAGATAGCATATCTAAGTTTTATCAATGAGAGGAAATAAAGTCTTAGAGAGATTGCCAATAGTTATCCTGACAGTAATTCTTTGGGGCAGAATTTGAACCCAGAATATGATTTCAAGTCCAGCACTATTCAGGGTACTGCACTTCCTTTTTTCACTAGAAGTTGTTATATAACTTATGCAAATTCGATAAGCTTTCTTACCAAAGTTTTGTCAGAATTCAAACAACAATGATTTATAGTTTTGAAAAAAATAGTGAAATAGTGAATCAAAAACAAAGGCTGCACTAGATTTCTGCATACCCAAAATGTTTATTATTTTCCCAATATCATATAAAAAAGAAAAAAAAACCCTCAAGCCTAAAAAAATCCCATGAGATTTATATTAGCTGCTTTCTATTGTTTAATTATTAATATCTCTCCTACCAAAAATCTCTTTCTTTGATTCATACTTCTGATTCTAATGAGCCAGATATAACTAATGTCTATTATATTGGAAAGGACACTTATCTTGGAATAAGAAAATTAGGGCTAGAGTCTTGGGTCTCTCATGCACAGGCTATGAGATCCTTAGGAAGCCATTTAATTTTTATGCCTCATTATCTTCATCTGTAAAATGGAGATAATATCTGCTTTAGCTATCTCATAGAATCATAAAAGGTTGAATCAAGATAATTTTAAAAATTATTATTTGGATGAAATGTAGAAAATAGGAAAACTAAAAATATTCCTTAGGATTTGAATATGATTCCATGTTTGTATGCATAGATTTTTTAAAAGAAGGTTTTCAAAGACAGGGATGGATTTATTTTGTGAAACTTTTGATACCCCAATGGTTCTGTAATCATAGTTATGTGAGTATCTCAACAAACAATGCAGACAGAAATGTATCTATAGCCATTTCTCCTGAGTAACCCTTATCCATGTTTTTCTGTAGCTTCAGCCTAGGATTTACCTTTATCTGCATACCTTTATTACATTTTCTTTATGTAATATGAATATAAATGGAGCATATAGACTATACAATGGTAGACAGAATGCTGAATTTGGGATAAGTACAACCTTGGTTCAAATCAGACATTTAAATGACCCTTGTGACTGAAGAAATTACATAATCTTCAAGGCCTTGGTTTTTCTATCTGTAAAAGGAAAGGGTTAGACATTATGGCCTCCAAATTTTCTTTTAGCTCTAAATCTATGATTTATAATATATGACTATCCTGTTTTTCTAGTCATCTATGTCCTTGATAACTTCCTTTACATTGCTTTCTTGAATAATTTCTTTTACAATATGCTATATATATTAGTATTTAATTTCCAAATGGTTTCCATTATGTGAGCTTTTTAGAAAAGTGAAAAAACTCTTACTTTTTTTTTTCTTTTTTTTTTTTTTTCCCTTCAGGATTTATTCTAGCTTTACAGGCTGATTTCAGAAAGGCCTGGAGAGACTTACATAACCTGATGCTAAGTGAAATGAGCAGAACTAGGAGATCATTGTACACAGCAACTGTAATATTCTCTTTAAAATGTAATGTTCTCTGGGAGCAGGTTTCTTGGGGGGCTTCTGGGGGCAGCCTTAGTTTCAATTAAGTAATCACCACAAGTGCAGCCAGGAGTTAAAGTCCAACTCCTTTATTGTCTCCTTCAAAGTCTTGTCTCCATTCCTGCGGCTGAGTTAGCTTTCTTAGAGGCCTTCTGTTGTCTTGGTTCTGAGAGCTTGAGCTCTGGCTTCTGAATCTCCCAGACTCCAAAGGTTTGTGCTTCAGCATCCAGCCACAACAAAGGTGGAAGATAGAATGAATCAGTCTCAGTCTCTGAGAGCTTCTAGTGGCTTGTTCTCTGGCCCTGAGAGCTTCTTGCTTATGGTGTACACTTCATACATACCAATTATTATATCATTAGGAAACCATTATTTGTTGTAGGATTAAATCAGTACTAAACTAGATTTAACCATTGTCTCCTCAAATCCACTTAGTACCTTGTTTCAAGTTCTGGCCCATAACATCTCCTTATAGGATTAAATCAATCATACTGAACCATGCTAAATTAGATAACTATTGTCTCTATCAATTCCACTGACTTAGTACTGTATTTCAAGTTCTGGCCCATAACAAGCAATAACAAGATTATGTGATGATCAACTTTGATGGACATGTCTCTTTTCAACAATGAGATGATTCAGGCCAGTTCCAATGATCTTGTGATGAAGAGAATTATCTATACCCAAAGAGAGGACTGACAGTGGATATACTGTATTTATACCTTTTGTTGTTATTTGCTTGTTTGTTTTTTTCTCTCTCATTTCTTCTCTTTTTGATCTGATTTTTCTTGGCAGCATGATAAATGAAGACATATGTTTAGAAGAATTGCACATGTTTAACCTATACCAGATTATTTGCTGTTTAAGAGGGAGGGTATTAGGAGGGAGGGGGGAAATTTAGAACACAAGGTTTTGCAAGGGTGAATGTTGAAAATTATCTTTTCATGTATTTTGAAAAGTAAAAAGCTATTATTTTTTTTAAAAAGGATTATTCTAGCATTAGAATAAATCTTCAGCATTCCTGAATTCCTACCTAACAGGCACTTTATTTTTTTCTTGCACTTTCAATCATTTTCACTCATTTTATTGGGAATTAAATGGATATTAAAAGTATATTGAGAGAGAGGCAGCCTGATATAATAGGTAGTTGAGCCAACTTTCAAATCTGGAACCTGGGTTGAAACTTCACTACCAATGTACTCTGATTGTACAAGTTTAGTAAATTCATTTAACTTCTCATTGCCTCCTAGACAAGTCCCTAAAATTCTAAGTTATGAAGCAAGTGCTGATTTGCAAAAAGGTAATTTGTAGACTATTCTTGCATTTATTATCAGAAAACTTACTTTTTGATCTTTGGAACAGATAATTTACTCTGACATGAGAACAAAAACATTTTCTAGAGTCTTTCAAATCTTTAAGTAAAAGAATGAAAATTTCGAAGTTATGCTCTTAGTTGAAAAGTAAAAAAAAACAAAACATTCTCGTGTTAATTCATGAAGACTAAATTGTAATAGTAGAATATGTTTTTTGGGTTAAATGAAAGGTCCAACAAGGCCTCATCAAACTTTAAGCTCCCTGGTAAAATACTAGCTACCTTCTTGTCAGATGGTGACCCATGCCATTGAAATAGCAACAAATGTTAGAAGGATTGGAAATTCTATAGAATCACCATCCATTGTCTGTTTTTGTTCTGAACTATGTTTGGAAATTCCTTTCTTTTTGTCTTTAAGCATGTTCACTCCAGAAACTGAGTTCATCTTAAGGCTAAGCAAGAGTCCAGGGGAAAGCAATTAACAAATAAATGTAATTCCTTTTCTTTTATCAACTTGCAAATGGTAACAACTGGTTTTGCTGATAATTTACCCAATTGTTTTACAGAAAATGCCTCCTTGCTAATACTGTTGGCTAAAGGGAAGCTTAATTGAATTTATAATTACAATTACTACCTAACATCTGGGAAAACAAAATAACTGTCTTTTCATTAGGAATAGGATTCACAAAGGAGGACTTCTAAGTGAACAATCAACATGTTGTTATCTTATAGCTATGAATGTGAAAGTCACAAAAAATTTCTAAGCCAAGCAGAGATTCATTTTGAGAGTTTATATAGTGACTGGGCATTTTGAAGATCTCAATAAAAGAAATTCTGGAACATGCTCTCTAATTCTCTAGTCCTTATCAATTCTAATTTGGACAATTTTAATAATCTCCTAATTATTTTCCTTCTCTTATCACTTCTCTTTTAATTTGCCCTCCACATAACTGCTAGAATAGAACTGATCATGTCTCTCTTGCTCAAATAACTTCTATGATTTTCTTTGACATTTAAGATCTAGTAATAACAGTAATGAACAAATATACAACTCTTCACATATATTATCCTATTTGATTCTCCAACAACCCTGTTATAATTTTTATTATATCCATTTTATAGAGGAGAAAATGGAGGATAAAAAATGGTAAATGATTTGCTGAAGGTCACACAGCAAGTGAATATTTGAGGTGGCATCTAAATTCAGGTCTTTCTGAATCCAGACTCAGTGCTCTTTCTAGCATTTCCAGCATTCCATTAGCTCCTCTGTCTGGAGACACTCCATCTCTGGAATTTGGACATTTTCATTGTCTGTCTTTCTTTTTTCTCTCTTCCTTCTTGTTTTCCTGCTTTTCTTCAAGATCCAGCTAAAATCTCTCCTTCTATCAAAAACCTTTGCTGATCTCCCTTAAAGCTGCTAGACTTCCACTCTGTTGATTATCTCTATCCTCTGTAGATTTTGAGTATACACATTTGTTTGCATGTTTTTTTTTTCCCCCCAGTAGAGTGTGTGTTTCTTGAGAGCAACGATTGGATTCTTTTTGGTTTTCCTTGGAATCTCCATTGCTTATTACAGTGACAGACGTATAGTAGGTGCTTAATAAATACATATTTGCTGATTCAAGGGAAATCTATAGTCCTTCACAACTTGGCTCCAAGCTATCTTTTAAGACTTATGTAACGAGAGAGACTCTATAAGTAATATGAGACCCTACCTATAGACAGAGGGCCTCATATGTGCCAAGGGATTGTCCCTCTTTTTGTAGCACAGGGGCATTATTGTGTGACTCAAAGGCTCTGTCTACCTTTTTCCAAAGGAGTCTTTAATTCTTGACAGGAGAAGATATAGGAAATTGGGGCCAAAGGCCACTACTCTATTCTCTTTAAAAAGAGAAGGGTATCAGGCTAGATTTATATGTCTGTTCTCTTATGTATCATTAGTGTAAGGCATATGATCAAGTTAAATATAACTTCTGATCATGGTATCATGATTCTTGGGTAGGAGGGATGACCATAAACTCTATGATTTCTCTCATCTAAAACAAGTTCCATAATGAACACACACAAAAATAGCAAAGAAACTTATTTTTGCAAACTACAGCAAAACAGCAATAAAAACATATACATAGGAGAATATATACCAGACAATACAAAGTGAAAGAGCTGTCTCATTGAGAGTGAGATAAACTGCTCAAACAAGAGAAAGAATTTCTAGTGTGTATATACACACACATTTACATACTTATATACACAGACACGATGGAGACTGTCAGTTTCTATCTTTTCCTTCAGTAATCTTTTTTTTTCTCCCCTGAGGCTGGGGTTAAGTGACTTGCCCAAGGTCACACAGCTAGGAAGTATTTAGTATCTGAGACCAGATTTGAACTCCCGTCCTCCTGAATTCAAGGCTGATGCTCTATCCACTGAGCCACCTAGCTGCTCCCCTCCTTCAGTAATCTAATGTAGGGTTGGCCTCATCTATCTTTCCTTCCCAAGCTGAAAGCCAGAAACACTTGGAGAGACTCCTTATTTGAAGGGTCCTGAAAAAAGTCTGAAGAAGGCTGGCATTCCCTCATTCTAACCAATTCTATCCTACCCCTCAATTAAGGCAGGACATTTGTTTCTAACAATGAAGAGAGAGTCCCATGCCAATGGACTTTGGGACACAGATTACATTTGTTTTTATAATATCCCCTTTGGTATATTCTACAATTTTGACAAACTAGCCTTTTTTCTGGTCCTTAAAGATGGCACTCCATCCTAAGCTTTACCAAATTGGACCCAATGTGGTCTGGGATGTGGCTATTTCCTCACCTTTGCCTCTTAGAGATCTAGTTGTTTTTTCAAAGCTCAGCTAAAATGCTATCTCCTATATTATGTTTTCTCTAATTACTTTAGGTTCTTCCCTCTTTCTCCCAATAACCTAGTATTAACATTTAAATTACAGTATAAATAAACTACAGTATGGGTGGGAAAATTAAACCCTTATTTTCACTAACTTTGGTTTTCTTTGTAGTCTTAAGTATTTTATTTTATACATTTAAAAACACTTTATTGACAAAGAGGCACATAAATTTCTCCAGACTGCCATAGGAGTGCTTGGCACAAAAAAGGTTAAGAACCTATGACCTAGGCCATTTGTAGTAGCACAAATGATACCCCTCCTAAGTCCCTCTGTAAATTTCAGGCTAATTTAAACACATCAGATTGGTTTTTTTAAGGCATTACTTTTGTAATATCACTTCTCTGCTCAAAAAAAGTTCAGCCCTTGAATTTGAAAGTTGTGAAAATAGATGAGAGAAATTAAATGATGTGATCAGTTATATGAGTTCAACAGAAATGGGATTAAAACTGGAAATTCAAAACCAATAGATAAAATGTAAACTCTTCAGTCTTTTTTATCCAAACCCTCCACAATCTGATCCCAATCTCTCTCCTCCCTTTTCTTTCCTCCTCTTCTCTTCTTTTCCTTTTAATTCTGTCATTTCTCCTTCTCTCTGCCTCCTCCTCTACCCCCTCTCGCTTAGTACTTATATTATTATTTTTGTATATTGCACATATTATACATATGTGTGATAAATGTTTACATATGTGTGTGTATATATATATTTCTCTCTAGCTAAGATATAAGTTCTTTGAGAAATGTAATTTTTAAAAATTTATTTTATTTATTTTACAAATGTTTCTTTCAGTCCATTATACATGCTAAGATAATTAGCAGATCAATATTTTTTGGTTGATTGATAGACTAAAATATACTGAGTTCAAATCCAGCCTCAGTTACTTCTAAGCCCTCTGACCCTGGGCAAATCATTTAATTTGTGTGCCTCAGTTTCCTAAAGTATAAAATAGAAATAATAACCTAGCTCCCAGTATTGTTTTGGGGATCAACTAAGAAATTATTTATAAAGAATGCAGCACAGTTTCTGGAACATAGTAGACATTTAATAAATGATTGTTTCTTTAACATGGGAAATATCTTTCCTCTTGCTTAACCTAGTAACCTAAAACATAAGATAATAAAATCAAAGACTTACAATTTGAAGAAAAGTCTTTAACTTTTAATTAATTTGTTACCACATCCATTTCCTTAAAAAACCCTTCTGCTAGATTTTTCCTCCTAATAAATTCATCTAGTATTGGTGTGGGACTTAAAACAATAAATTGGGGGATAAAGTAGTATATAATTTATTGCTAAATGGTCTAATATAAACTAAGTTCTATATTTTAGAAAACTGGGGACCAGTGAGGGCATTGGGAATGAGGAAGAAGGAATGACTGGGAAAATATTTTTAAAAGAAGAATGGACAGAAATTGGTCATGTGACTGGCTATTGAGGATGGAGAAAAAGAATTCTATATAATCCTGTCATTTTTCTTTGGGGTCATTTGATGGTGGGTATCTTTTCTACACATGTGGAAGTTGAGGTGAGGAAGTGGTTTATAAGGAAAGGTGATTTTTAGCCTCTTTCTGCCCTTTTCTGCTTTTTAAAAAAGTGTTTAATTGATATAATTTTTTTCCCTTTTTTGCAGCACTACAATTACCTATCAATTTCTTCTATTCAACTAGAATCTATGTCTTATAAGAAATAAGTATGTTAAAGTAGAGCAAATCAACACATTGTCTTCCATGTTCATTTAATTCAAAGACCTGAGGCTTTCTTTCTGTCATCACTCCTTTAGAAAAGTAGTTCCCTTTTAACATATCCAGTCATGGATCAGCTAAAGTCTTTCCTAGGGAACACTTTTTTTTTTTTTTTTCTTTATGGAGTAGCTGGGATTTTTTTCTTTTATTTATTTATTTATTTATTTATTTTCCAGAATCTAGGCTACACTAGTTTTTTTCTTCTACAGCAGATTTTTATTTTTTACTACTAATATTATTTTTTGCCTCAGGTGCCAAACACTTTAGTGATGGAATAAAGTAAGCTCCACTAGCTAGCCCTTTGGCTTAATCTGTTTTTTGAAGCACACTTCCAATTTTATAAGGCTTGGGTCTCCCCATAGGAAACCACACTCCAGCTTATTGTAGCTATTCTTTATGCCTCCTTGATAAGTCTGCTTAAATCAGCTTCTGCTCTAGAGACAGCCCTCTCAACAAAACATCAGGGCTCTCTGTTGCCTTGGGATCTTTCAGTTTCTAAATTTCAAAACCCCTTTGTGCTATCCATGAAGATGAGTGGACAGGGTGAAAGGTACAAAGATAAAAGTGAATGGAGGAAGCAAGGTCATTATTTTCCCTCTGATAGTCACATTTCTCTCTTTAATTGGCATATTGTTAGTAATACCTTTTAAAGCTTTGAACTCATACATAAATAAATTGGAATTCTAGTAAGGCATTTTTATCAACAAACTAATTAAGTGATTATTAACTAAATTTGTTATTCTTTGCCTATTTGGGAGGTTCATTGTGTAATAATTATAAAACTGGTACTTACATACAGCTTTGAAATTGGTTAAGTACTTTGTACACATTATTTTAAGTGATCCTCATAATACCCCTTTAAGGTAAATGCTATAAATATTACATATGAAAAACTGAGATCCAGAAATTTTAATTTACTTGGGATGACAAAACTAGTAAGAATGTAAAGTAAGATTAAAATATAGTTCTTCTTGACTCCAAACTCATCAATCTATTAAAATATATATAACATATAATATTAATATATTATATTGAAATATCATTACATACATATTATATTATCTATTAAGTCATGATATTATTTCCCCTTCCACACCCAAAGAATTATAAGAATGAAAAGAGAAAAAAAAAAGCACCAAACAAGTCAAATAGTATAGATAGAATTCCACATTCAAGTCCTCTGCCTCTACAAAGAAGAAAGGTAAATGCATTTTTCCTTTCTTCATCAGGGTTAGGCTTGGTCATTAAAAATTACACAGTGCCTAGTTTCTGTTTTTCTTGTTATTCTTTCAATTTACATGGTTGTCATCATTGTTTCTAGTTATTTCACTTTATATCAGTTCATGTCTTTCCATATGCCTCCCTGTATTTTTCAGATTTAGCCTTTCTTGTATTGAAGTAATATTCAGTCATGCGCATGCTTTACAGTGTACCTTTCCATTCTTCCATCAATGGACACTGACTTTGTTTTCCATCTTTGTGACTACAAAAATTCCATCATCCTATTTGAGTAGTCACAACTCAATAAGCTTAAGCTCCCTTTTACAATATAGTTCTTTCAGCCCCTCTACATTTTCCTCTCCATCTCAAAGTAATTCTGGGATTCCAAAAGAATGTAATGTGGAAAAGCTTTGTAGTTTGTTCCTTTCCCTTTCTGAGTAGGATGCCAACACAAAGACTGTGTTTGAACAACTCTGTTTTAAAGACTAAAAAACATGAGTCAACTTGGTCACATGACTTTTCAGCCTCATTTATCAATAAATTTTTAAAGTGACATTTTAATTGTTATTTTAACCATTTTCAAGGACAAATGGCTTGGGTTTCTAATTCATAACAATTCATATTTATATAGGACTTTATAAACCACTTTCCTTACAGCAAATCTGAGAGAAGTTAATTGTAAAGGGCTAGAACTGAGCAGATGCACTTAGATAACTAAGCACTTGAGGCTAATTACCAATTAGACAATACTCTATTAACATATGCTTGGAGGATGACCCTGATCAACTATTCTGTGCTGGCTTGATGTGTGGGTGTGGACAGAGAAGGGTGAGAGATCAGAAGACAAGCAGTTTCATTCTTTGGAGGTGGAGGGAGAGAACCGAGGTGTGGAGATTCCTATATCTAATCCCCTAATGGTGACCCCAAAAGAACTTAAAATAAAGACTTTTGCTTATCCTGATTCCAGCTGATTCGAAGATATCCAGGGTACTAATATGGTCACTACAGTTAATAATTTATCATATTTCTATGGTACACTTATTTTACAAACACTTTCTTGGTAATATATTATGATATTGCTGAGAGTTAGGAAAGGGGGAACCCCTTCTGGGTCGGTGCAAGGATAGCAGAGTCCCCTGTAAAGGAATTTATAGGCCCGAAAATCTAGATTGATAAAAAAGGTTTATTGTAGGATTTGGAAGTAAAATTAAAAGATAGGAAAAGGCAGAAATCCTTGACATGACCAGCGTAAGGATGCCATGTTTGGGACCTCTGCAAAGAGTGGACTCCAGTTGGGCTCTTTTTATAATAGGGGGGCTTTTGACAATCCAAAGGGGCCCATGGGTAGAGTCCCAAGCTGGCCTCCAGCCTGAGCTTCAGTCAGGGCTAGAATTTGAATAGAATTCAATGGGTCCTTGTGGGGGTTGGGGAAACCTGAGCAGATAGTGAGTGGCTGGGAAAGCTGAAACTAGCTCAGATCCAGTGGGGGCTGGGAAAGCCCGGATATCATTGAAATTCAAAAAGGGTGCTTTTTGACCAGGATTTGTGAATCAAAATATCCTAGATTCTTCAGCCATGGGGGGGAGGTTGGAAATCAGAAAAGAATCTTAAAGGGAACTCAACCCCCATCAATATTATTGTCTATTGTGTTTTTAATTTATGAAATAAAACAAACATTTTAAAAACAGAATATTAAATGAATGTTTGCATGTGAAACTGCAGATCTATTATTTACAAGTTGCTATTTCTATTTAATATGTAATAATTTTATTATGAAAATGTCTTCTTTTTTTTCTTTCCCTCTAACAGATACTACCATTAGACACAAATGTGTACATATATATATATATATATATATATATATATATATATATATATATATATATATATATATATATATATATATAAATTATTCTATGAATATTTCTATTTATTGGTTCTTTCTCTGTAGGCAAACAGTTTTACATCATATTAGTTAATTTAAGTATTTATAATAATAAAAATGACTTGTTTGCTCAGCGTTATTCTTAAAAAAATATTGCTATTACTGTGTACAATATTCTCTTAGTTCTGCTCATTTTTCTATTTATTATTTCTTGCAAGTCTATCCATGTTTTTCTAAAATCAGTGAGCTCATCATTTTTTATTGCACAACACTCTTTCATCACAATCATATATCACACTTTATTCAACTATTCATATGTATTATCATTACATATATATTTATGATATATATTTATAATATATTTTATAACCATATTATAATTTTACAGAAAGCTAAGGCTCAGAAACATAGTCAAAGCAGTGCCTCAAAACCATATCTTCTGGTTCTAAACCCTTTGCTCTTCCTACTATAACACAGTGCCATATTTTCCCTTTAAGTCATAAAAGATCATCTCATTAGAAATAAAGCGTTATCACAGACTCCATCAAATTCATGCCTCTTTTTTGTAGGTAGTATTATAGTCAATCAGTCAATAAACATTTATTAAGTGGCTATTATATATCAAGAACTGTGCTCAGATCTGGAATGCAAAGAAAGGCAAAAGAAAGTCTCTGCTCTAGAGAAGTTCACAATCTAACAGGGAACAGAATACCTATATGACTATGTAAAAACAAACCATAGACAAGATAAATCAGAAATAATCAACAAAAGGATGGCATTAGAATGAAGGGAATTTAGGAATGATATCCTTTAAAGAAATAAACATACATCCTGTTTTAAGGATATTTTAAATATTTACCCTTCTCCTCTAGATCGTTTCCCATTTCAATATTAAATATTGTTAGAATATATTCTTTCAATTTAATCTCAACCTTAATTGCTTCAAATTTAAGCCTATTTCCTCTTTCTTCTAAGAATGGAGGAAATTTTCTCATTATATCCAGTGTTTGAGGAAAATAGGGCTTTGGAACTAGAAATATTATTCAGTCTATCATCTCTCCTCTTCCACAACCATCCACTGCCATTTGATAAAGAGGAAACAAGTTTACAGAGGGTTAGTGAATTGCTGAAAGTCACCTAGGTACTTGGTAGCAGAGCTAAAATTCAAACCTGGATTTCCTTTTCAGTTTAAGTAATGCCAATTTTCCCTAGTTTAACCAACTATTTAAGTTAGGTGAGTCCATAGGCATTTAATTCTCACATAATAATAAATGAGAAAACATCAAGAGAGAGCAAGCTGACATTTATTATTATTTTTTTTTCCTTTTTAGCAAATGAAAATATTCACCAGCCTTGTATCTGTATTTCCTTCTTTATTTCTTTATTTCCTGCTATGAATCCATAGGAAAAAAAAAATATCCAATTGCTGTCAGAAAGTTCTTCTTTAATATCTACCCAAGAAAAAAAAAAAAAAATAATGTGTATATTGGGAAGGAACATCTATTTATGATTCATGAAGCCAACTATAAAAACCCAAAGGTGATGTTTCACATCCTTTGTTGCTGTTGAAATCCAAATTTTTCATTGATCAATCACAAGTGCCACTTAAAATATTCCTTTTCATTTTGCTCCCTCTGAGTCCTCACCTCATTAAATAGCTCTCATTCTAAAGCTGGTCCTAACTCAGCCACAGGAAACCTGAATAAGAAGAGCCTGAAATGAGGCTGATGTGATTAGCAAGATGGCCACCTTATGCCACCAGAGGCTGGCTATCTTATTTGACAGACAGTTGATGTGGCCCAGATGTCACTTTCAGCAAGCTGAAAACTCAAGAGGCAACACTATAAACTAGTCCAGTTAGGCAACAACCTGTGAAGGCTTATGTGAATAGAACATTTTCTGTGTCTTCTCTCATTTGATCCTGAGAAAAACCCTCTAGAGAAAGTAGTGAAAAACAGTAGTGTCCCCATGTTACAGATAAGAAAATGGAGTCACAGAAGGTCATACAATTATAAAATGGCAGTCCTAAGTCTTACAATCCAGCTCTTCTGAATCTGATTTCAGTGATTTTCATTACTCCAGAAGAAAGGAATAAACTAGGTCTAACTAGATGTAGAGCTAATTAATTTATTAATGAATTAATAATTAATGTACTTTCCCCATCTTACCTGAAAGGCATATCTAATTCTTAATACAATAACAATTTTGAAGACCACTATAATAATTCCAATTTCTACAGAACTTTAAGATTTAGAATATATTGTGTGTGAAGAATGGGTCAACTATATATATATATATATATATATATATATATATATATATATATATATATATATATATATGCATATAAAATTTATTTATTTATCTTGATGACTCTCAACTAGGCTCTCTCTGGCAATATTTTTTTCTTTTCCCATAATTGACTTATGTCATTTATCACAGTTACTGTTCTAAACCTTTTTTTTTTTTCTTTCTTCAAGCCTTTCTTTCCTTACCTTCTGAGCAGAGGACCTCGCTTCATACTTTACTGAAAAAAATAGAGGCTGTTCTTGAAATGAACTTCCTCAGGTGGTCTAAGTGTACCTGATCTAAAGCTATATTATATAGCAGCAGTCACCAAAACCATTTGGTACTGGCTAAGAAATAGAACGGTAGATCAGTGGAACAGATTAGATACAAAGGACAAAAAAGGGTACATCTATAGCAATCTAATCTTTGACAAACCCAAAGATACCAACATTAGGGACAAAAATTCATTATTCAGAAGAAACTGTTGGGAAAACTGGAAATTAGTATGGCAGAAATTAGATATGGACCCACACTTAACACCATATACCAAGATAAGATCAAAATGGGTCCATGATTTAGGCATAAAGAATGAGATCATAAATAGATTAGAGGAACAGAGAATAGTCTACCTCTCAGACCTGTGGAGGAGGAAGGAATTTATGACCAGAGGAGAATTAGAGATCATTATTGATCACAAAATAGAAGATTTTGATTACATCAAACTAAAAAGTTTCTGTACAAACAATACTAATGCAAACAAGATTAGAAGGGAAGTAACAAATTGGGAAAATATTTTTAAAAGGAAAGGTTCTGACAAAGGTCTCATTTCCAAAATATATAGAGAACTGACCCTGATTTGTAGGAAACCAAACTATTCTCCAATTGATAAATGGTCAAGGGATATGAACAGACAATTCTCAGATGAAGAAATTGAAACTATTTCCACTCATATGAAAGAGTGTTCCAAATCACTACTGATCAGAGAAATGCAAATTAAGACAACTCTGAGATACCACTACACACCTGTCAGATTGGCTAAAATGACAGGAACAAATAATGATGAATGTTGGAGGGGATGTGGGAAAACTGGGACACTGATACATTGTTGGTGGAGTTGTGAAAGAATCCAGCCATTCTGGAGAGCAATTTGGAACTATGCCCCAAAAGTTATCAAACTGTGCATACCCTTTGACCCAGCATTGCTGTTATTGGATTATATCCCAAAGAAATACTAAAGAGTGGAAAGGGAACTGTATGTGCCAAAATGTTTGTGGCAGCTCTTTTTTGTTGTAGCTAGAAACTGGAAGATGAATGGATGTCCATCAGTTGGAGAATAGTTGGGTAAATTGTGGTATATGAAGGTTATGGAATATTATTGCTCTGTAAGAAATGACCAGCAGGAGGAATACAGAGAGGCTTGGAGAGACTTAAATCAACTGTTGTTGAGTGAAATGAGCAGAACCAGAAGATCACTATACACTTCAACAACAATACTGTATGAGGATGTATTCTGATGGAAGTGGAAATCTTCAACATAAAGAAGATCCAACTCACTTCCAGTTGATCAATGATGGACAGAAATAACTACACCCAGAGAAGGAACACTGGAAGCGAATGTAAATTGTTAGCACTACTGTCTATCTACCCAGGTTACTTATACCTTCGGAAGCTAATAATTAATGTGCAACAAGAAAATGGTATTTACACACATATATTGTATCTAGGTTATATTGTAACACATGTAAAATGTATGGGATTACCTGTCATCGGGGGGAGGGAGTGGAGAGAGGGAGGGGACAATTTGGAAAAATGAATAAAAAAAAATAAAAAAAATAAAAAAAAAATAAAAAAAAAGAAATGAACTTCCTCTTCCTCCCGACTTTGCTCTTGATTCCTATCTCCATTCTCTTTCCTCCTTACTGTCTGATGATGAGATTCCTCTTCTCAACAAGATAAAATCTTCTACTTTTATCCTAAATCCCATAATTCCCCTCTCACCTTCTATAGCTGATTATTCCCACAATTATCCCTCTTCCCTTTTTGGACTTCAATCTTTCCCTATTTAATTTTTAAAAATTTAATCTTGATTGACTCCTTTGCTGCCTACAAATATACCTTTTTTTTTTTTTTCTATCTGTAGTCCTCTTTTTCCTCTCCCCCAATACATATTTGATTCTCAGTTATTTAGTCAATTCAGACATAGTCAACTCTTCATGACCCCGTTTTGGGGTTTTCTTGGCAAAGATATTAGAGTGGTTTGTCATTTCCTTCACCAGCCTATTTGACAGATAAGAAAAGTGAGGCAAACCAGGTTAAGGGACTCATTTAAGGTCCCATAGCTAGTAAATGTCTGAGGCTGGATTCAAATTCATGAAAACAAATCTTCCTGATTCAAGCCCAGTACTCCATTCTCTGCACAACCAAGGTGTCCACCCTTGATCCTACCATGTCTCAAACCATAATCCTGTATCTCTGCTTTTTTCACAGCTAAATCCTAGATAAAGCTATCTACATATTTTGCCTTCAGTTAATCTCTTCTCACTAATATCTTCACCTCTTATAATCTGGATTTCAACCTTGCCACTCGAACTCCAAAATCACCAGTTACCTTAAATAGTCAAAAAACAATGGGCTTTCCTCAGTCTTTAGGCTTAACATCTCTATAGCATTTGGCGCTATTGATCATCCTTTGCTCTATTTTATTCTCACTTCTCTCAGTTTTCATGATCCCATCTCTCTGTTCTCTTATTTGTCTGGTTATTCCCCACCAATTTCCTTTCAAAGGATCACCATCCATATTACATATCATAACTATTGTTGACAAAGCTCTGTCCTGGGCCCTCTTCTCTTTTCTTTCTGTACTCCCTGTCTGAGATTTCCTTAGCTTTTGATGTTTATGGCTCCCATATCTTTTTATCCAATCCTAGTGTTTTTCCTGAGCTCTAGTCCTGCTTTACTAACTGCCTATTGGATGTTTTGAAACTGTATATCCTAAAGGGAAGGAAATAAGCACTTATGTGCTAGAAAGTGCACTAAGTACTATCTAATTATTATCGTAGTTGATCCTTAAAATAACTATATGGGGTAGTTTACAACTGAGGAAACTGAGGCAGACAGAAGGTAAGTGACTTGTCCAGGGTCACATAGCTGGCAAATATCTGAGGTTATATTTAAGCTCAAATCATTCTGACTACAGGATAAGCAATCTGTCCACTATGTCACCTAGCTGCTAAATGTCAAGTTCACGTAGTTAAAAAATGAATTCCTGATCTTTACTCCCAAATTCAATTCTTTCCAAGATCTATACTCTCCATTGATTTGCTTGGCAAACATTTCATTCTATAGTTGACTAAGGCAAATGGGTTAAATAATTTGCCTAGGGTCACATAGCTAGAATATATCTGAGGCTAGTTTTGAACATATTGAATCACTTAGATGCTTCTAAATTATTGCTTCTAGATGAACCTTTAAGTATCCAGGTTTTCCTGTCTTCAATTGAGTATACATGGCTGCTAAAGTGGTATTCTTAATGCACAACCTATTTACTTCTTAACAAGGAATTTGAATGAAGCCATATTGAACTGGATTGAACATTTCTTTTCTTTTCCTTCTTTATTTTATTCTGTTTTATTTTCCCCAATACATGCAAAGATAGTTTTCAACAGTCACCTTTGCAAAATCTTGTGTCCCAAGTTTTTCTTCCTCTTCTCCTTTCTCCCCAAAAGAGCAAGTAATCAGATATAGTTTAAATGTGTGCAATTCTTCTAAACAAATTTCCATATTTGTCATGCTGAGCAAAAAAAAAAAATCAGATTATAAGGGGAAAAAAAAGAGAAAGAAAAAAAACCCAAGCAAACCACCAATATCACCTACTCGTGAAAATACTATGCTTTGATCCACATCCAGTCTTCAGAGTTCTCTCTTTAGAAGTGGATAGCACTTTCTATCACAAGTCTATTGAAATAATTTAATATCACATCATTGTTGAAAAGAGCCAAGTCCATCATAATCGTTCATCCCATAATGTTGTTACTGTGTATAATATTCTCTTGGTTCTGCTCACTTCACTTAGCATCAGTTCATGTAAGTCTTTCAGGTTTTTCTTAAATAAGCCTGTTCATCATTTCTTATAGAAAAATAATATTTTATTACATTTATATACCATAACTTATTCAACCATTTCCTAACAGAGGGGCATCCATTCAATTTCCAATTTGGTTGGACATTATTTTGATGATTCATAACATACTTTAAGATTTCAAAATACCTTAGGATTTTGGTTATGATAATAAGTCACCATAATAGTAAGATTATAATTCTACAGAAATATGTGTTCTAGCTAAAAGAGAATTCCATTTGATAGGTCAATCTGACTAGATAAACATTTATTGAATGTCTACATTATGAAGAACACCATATGAAGATAACTTAATGATAACAACTTAGATATTTGGAGTACATTATAGTTTTTAAAGAAATTCTATATATATGATCTCTGCAACACTTTCCAATAGGCAGAGTGAGTAATTTTTATTCCCATTTTGTTCAGTCATTTCAGTCATAGTTGACTCTTCATAATTGCATTTGAAGTTTTCTTGGCTAAGATATAGAATTGGTTTGCGTAGCTCATTTGACAAATGAGGAAACAGAGACAAATAGGATTAAATGATTTGTTCAGGGCCATACAGCTGGGAAACATATGAGGTTAGATTTAACACCAGAAAGATGAATCTTCCTGAATCCAAGCTCAATACTATATCTAGTACCACCTAGTTGCCCTAATTCTCATTTTGCAAGTGATGGATATGAGAGAGAAACTAAGTGATTTCTGTGAGTAGATGAGCTCTCTCCCTCCTCATCCTTGCCTTCTACCACATACCTAAGCTTCTTTAAGTTATAATCTAAATCCTTCCTTCTGCAAGAAGCCTTTTTTGATCCTTAATGTTAGTTCCTTCCCTCTGTTGATTTTATTTCCAATTCATCCTACATGATACATATCTTGTTTCTAAATACTTGCATAGTATCTCTTTCATTAGGTTGTGAGATCTTTAGAGAAGGGACTGTCTTTTGCCTCTCCATATATGCTCAGCATAGTGGTGCTTGATAGATATTTGTCAATTGGCAAGCCCAATGCTATTATGAACAATAATACTGATTAAAAAATAAATTATGATATTTATAGGGACTTATGTACTGCTAACAATCATGCTTAAATTCCTCCCTCTTCAAAAAAGCCTCACTTGATCCAACCATCCTTGCTAAATATACTCCTTTATCTCCTCCTTTTTTATGGGCCATCTATAATCAGCACCACCAGTTTCTTTCTTCTCATTCTCTCCTTCTAAACTGACTTCTGATCTCATAATTCAACTTAAACCATCCTGTTCTAAGTTACCAGTGATCTCTTAAATTACCAAATATCATGGATTTTTCCCAGCTCTCATCTTTCTTCTCCTCTTTGTAGCCTTTGACATTGTTAATCAACTTTTTTTCCTTGATACTTTTTCTTCTCTAGGTTTTTATGACACTCTTTTTTCCTGAACAGGACAAAGGGAGTAAAGGGTTTGTTTTTGAGGAGTGGTAGATAATACCTAGAGAAGAAGGGTAGGTGTTCTTAATTAATAATTACAACTGTTACATTCACAGTCACGTCTATGAGACTCACCATAGGACCAGAGATTTTGTTCCATCTAGATTCTGAGTTTGGTTCTATAGATAAGTCAAGTTATTCACCATGTCATCATATCTTTGTTTTTGCATCTTTAAAATGACATTATAAGGACAGCTAGGTAGCATAGTGAATAGATTACCAGTCCTGAAGTCAGGAAGATCCAAGTTCATATCTGGCCTCAGACACTTCACATTTCCTAGCTGTGTGACTACTTGACCCCAATTACCTCAGTAATTGACAATGGTCGTGGCAGGGGGAGTTTTGAGGGTATAAAACTTCTAAGGTATAGTCTTATTGAGTCAAATTTCAATATGATCCCCTTTATAAAATAAATAGCCTTTTTCACTGAAATCAAAACTGGAATTGAGTGAATTTGGATGATAAATAGGGCAGCTAGGTGAATAGAGTGCTAAGCCTAGAGGCAGAATTCTTTTCTTTCTGAGTTCAAATCTGACTAACTGTGTGATCCTGGGCAAGTAATTTAATCTTATTTGCCTCAGATGCCTTATCTGTCAAATGAATTAGAGAAGGAATTGGCAAATCACTCCAGTATCTCTGCCAAGAAGAGTCTAAATGGGATCAAAGGGAGTCAGACGTGACTAAAAATAACTGAATAGATGAGAAATAGGTCATTGAGTGTGATGTTTAGATCATCAGAAGAGACTTATAGAAGAGGTTTTCCAATAAAGGAGACTGAAAGGGAGTTGTGAAACAGATAGGATGAAAATCAGGAAAGAAGAATGTAACAAAAACATAGAGAGAAAAGACCATCAAGAAAAGAAGATGATTAACAATGTCAAAGGCTACAAAAAGGTGAAGAATGATTAGAGCTGAGAAAAACTATGAGATTTGGTCATTGAAGAGATGACTATTAACTTGGAAGAGGATGGTTTAAGTTGAAATATGATGTTAGAAGTCAGAATTAAGATGAGAATGAAGGAAAGGAATTGGTGGTATTGATTATAGATATTTTTTCAAAGAATTTAACACCAAAGGGAGGTGATAAAGGAGTATAGTTAGAAGAAATGGATGGATCAACTGAGAGTTTTTTGAAGAGAGAGGAGACTAGACATGGTCGTTGGCAGTACACAAGCAGCTGAAGTATACAGGAAGAGACTGAAGATGAATGTAGATGTGGAGGGGGCAGATGAGGGTCTGAGATGGGATGGAATCATATGTGCATGTAGAAGGGTTTATCTTAAGAAGGAGAAGGTCCAGTAAGATACCCTGCTGGGGGCAGCTAGGTGGCGCAGTGGATAAGAGCACCAACCTTGAATTCAGGAGGACCCGAGTTGTTGCATGCGCAGTACTCCATGGTTATCGGGTATATAAAGTGGTAAGCTGCCTTGCTTAAACAAACTCTTATTTGAACATCCTCTAGTCCTGTTCTTAGTATGTCTCATTATATCTCATTATGGCTCAGGCTGGTCCTGAAGCCCCCTGGGAGTAGAATTAGCTTTTCAGGACTCGGGTTAATCTTGAAGTTCTCCCCTAACAGGAGATAGTGACAGAAGGCATCTATCTGTATGATGTAAGATGAGAAGGGGAGAATGGGGAGCTCATGGAGAATGTTCTGATTTTTTTTTGTACAAAATGGGGGGCAAGGTCTTCTGCTGAGAAGGTGGGGGAAGGAAGTATGGGCAATTTGAGAAAGGATTAAAAAAATTTGGAAGACCTGCTATGATGAGTGAGCTAGTGAATTAATTAGGGCTGTATGAAAGAATGATCTTGCATTAATGAAGATGCAGTTGAGGTTATATGACAAATTTAGAGTGGAACAAGTCAACATAGTTTCATCCTTTTTTTCTAGCTTCATTTGGCTCTGATTCACTATTTCTCTTCTGTAAATGATGATGTTACAATAAATTCTTTCCAGCTGTAACTTGGTGATCTAATGATCCTACTCTACTATAAGCTTCTACTCCAAGTCATTTTAAATGATTCTGCTAATTCAAAAACATAGTGAAGAGATAGTTGAAGCTGGAGTCAGAAAGACCCAACTTCAAATCTAGCCTCAAAAATAGCTGTGTGATTCTGAATAGGTCTCTTTACTTCTGTCTGCTTCAGTTTCTCAAATGTAAAATGGAGATGATATCTACCTCCTGGGGTGGTTGTGAGGATCAAATGCAGCATTTGTAAAGTGCTTTACATATATTAAGGCATTATATAAATGGTAGCCATCATCACAATCATTGTAGTTGTAATCACTGTTGTCAGTTGTTTTTGATAAAAGATGCAACTTTAACATTACATAGAATCTTTATTAGAAACTTCCATGAGTCAACACTGAAAGTTAATGGACTCCAGGATGAACTCAGCGAGATGTTTGAACACAGTGAGATGCTGTGTTAGTTACATTTCCTACAGCACAAAACAATTACATCCTCTGTGGGAGGTAGAACCCACATTTTCACATAACTGCAAATGCTGTCTATATAAAAGCTTCCCCAGGCTTTCATTAAGCTTTTAATGAGTTCAACTTAGATTAGGCAGAAGTTGAAAATGAATTCATACCCACTGATTCAAGAGAGATGGACCATTTTCATCCCCTCAATTAATCAAGGATGTAACATTTCCTCAGTATGAATATGCTTTTCTCCCCATCCCCTCATGGAGGACACGACTCTTTCATACCTTGGCAGTAAATTAAGTTGTGACGATCAAAACATTTAATCATTTGATGGTTAAATCTCTGGCAATGATAAATAAATGATCTGTTTTCTAGTCTTACATTCAAAGATGTTTCAGGTAGTGGGATCTTCTAGAAATTCCATTCTCTGGACAAAACTATTAAGAACATAGGACTATATTTATACTGTGATGGGGTACTCCACAGGACTTTTCCTCTGGAAAAAGAAAAAATATTAGCAAGATCTCCCTCTTAAAGTGGGACCCTTAAAAATACCAGTATATGAATGCATGTATACACATAAATATTTAATACAAAGTATGTTTCCTATTAATCACACTAAAGTTATATGTTTTGTGATTTTTTTTAAATGTCTCCCTAGAAATAAAAACAATGTTAGAAGATGACATAGTTATATAAATCGTGGAAGTTCTTTTATTTATGTTATGGAGTGTTTTCCAAGCAATATGTCTGATCCATGATAAGAACCAGTCTTAGCCTGATTTTACAAATGCAAACATACTTCACGGGCTTATCAAAGTCAGTGGCCACACAGATTGAATTACATGAAACAATTTTTAAAAAATTAACTTAATTTGATGCTAAAACTATTTCCCCACAGGTTCCGCTGGTGAGCTTGAAGGCTAGATTAATCACATTTATGTAATTGAAGTAAAAATCATGTTAGAGATAATGTTTATAAATGTTCAGCATATAAGAAATCATTTACTAAGACTCCAATCTTAATTTCAACCACAACTGAATTGCTTATTGATGAGAAATTCATTATGCCTCAACTCTTTCCTGGGTATGTCAGTCTTAAAAGGCCAGATTAAAGGAAAAAACACCAATCATACCACTCCACACAAAATCAAAATCAAAATAAAAGCAAAAACACAACTCCAGAAACTGTCAGCTATCTTATTTTTAAATCAAACCTTCATAAAATGGTTTAAAGTCTTAAATAAATATTTCACATATATAGATTATCAGAGGTAGAAGAGACTTTAGACCTTATTATTGTAAGGATCAAATAAGATAATATATGTAAAGTGCTTGGCAAGTTTTAAAGTGCCCCATAAATGTAAAATATTATTGTAATCATTATTATTTTATAGATAACTGTTAGTTGACTTTAGGCTCCATGGGAGGTTTTACAAATATAATCAAATCTACATGGCTTGTTTATATTTGTATCTTTAAGTGTTAGCATATAGTCTGGCCCATAGTAAGCATTTAAAAATGCTTTTTTACTCATTGTTTTTACTCATTTGGGATTTCAGAGCTGGTAGCCTCGGCCGGTGGTGCTGTGGGATGTCTTGGCTTTTACCCAATAGATTGAGATTCCCCAAAACCCATTCCTGAGCAATGCTAAGACTAGGACATCACCTTGTTAGCATACAGACATTAAGCTTCAGGGGAGATTTGCAGCCAAAGCAAAAGACTTTTTGTTATGACAGATGGTCTTAGTTTTCACTCCTAACAAATTTGGACTGGGAGAAACATAATTGTTGTGGTGAATATATATCCTGGGCATGGATAGCATTTGGAATAATGGAATAGCCATGAATTAGTTGACTGTGCTTTACTGATGTTGACAAAGCTGCTTGAAGCCTGCAGTTTCAGACTCAATGGCAATTTCCCTCATTAAATATTATATTTGCAGATGTTATTTGGCTCTAATACCAGCCTAGAAATAAGTAGGGAGTCCCCTTTCAAGTACATCAATAAAAGAAAGCACAGAAACATGAAGACAGGTAGAGGTTAAGAAAAGATTTAATGAGGATTTTATGATGAAGAGTAGATGACTTTGAAGATCCCTTCTAGTTCTGAAACAAAGGCTCTAAGGGGATGGTTATTTTAAATTTTGAACATTAGTATAATTTTATAATTAATCTATATTTCTAAATTTTTCTAAATTTATAAGGGAATGTTTTGAGATCAGGGCTCAAAATTTTCCCTATAAATTTGGCAATTTTATTAAAGCAAATTGGACAGCTAGTGATGAAGGGGGTAAAAAAACAAGTATGAAGACTTTCTTTGTGAGTTGAAATCTGACCTTGATACCTAATAGTTTTATGTCCCTGGGCAAGTTATTTAACTCCATTTGTCTCAGTTTACTCATCTGTAAAATGAGTTGGAGAAGGAAATGACAAAATACTCTAGTATCTTTTCTAAGAAAACCCTAAATTAGTTCACAAAAGGTCAGACATGATTAAATAACAATAATTACAGCAAATTATCTAATTTTTTCCTAACAATTATTATATTTTATAGTTCATGCATGAAGAATTATTATTTATGTGTATTAAGTTCATTTTCCCACCACTTACCTATTTGAGGCATGCTCAGTTGTCATTCTTGGAGATGAAGTATAGGATTGTGGTGAGCCTACTTCTTACCTTTTCACATTAGTCACTGATTTATTATCACTTTCTATGTGGGAGTAAATGACCTTTCTTATACTCAATTATAAATTTTATGACCTCTATTCCTACATTCCCTTTTTGGGAAAGCCTTCAACTTAAAACCAAAAAGTATTAGTAAACCAAGGAATGCAAGAAAAAGGAAACTAATTCCCTTAATTAGAAGTCAGCCTTCTATAGAAATGGATCACTTGACATGGTACATAAGTGCTGACAATATTTGAATTCATAAAGATGAATCTTCCTGATTCTAAGCTCAGTGTTCTATCTATTGAGCCATCTACCTGCCCACTTGCTTTCAAGTACATAGTACCAAACCAAACCAAACAAAACAAAACCTAACATGTAAGGGATTGCTCCCCTAAATGCCAGTTTTTTTTAAACCTTAGGTGCCCAGAAAGTCAAAGACTGAATATCAATGACTGACTAGAAATAACTTGATCAAACTATACTCATAGGTCATTGCTTACAGACCAGAAAAAGTCAATGACAACTGGAGATGGGGGATCCTTGTGGTCCATTGCATGATAAAATTCTAAATAATCCAGGGTTCCAGAAATAGTGTCTATTTAGTGCTTTACATCTTTCGATTTATCATAAAACCTTAAAGGATTAAAAATAGTACAGGATAATAGAGAATTTGAAGTTATTATTAATAGCAGAAATACTGCTAATGAACTCATTTTCACCCTCTTTTCCCCATGTGCATATTAGAGCACTTTATTTCCCTTCCCCCTTACTTGTTGCTTGTGAAATCAACTGAAAATTTAATGCTTTCTTTGAAGCAGCTATGTGAATTTGCACTATACAGGAAGGGCACTGTTGACTTTTTCATTTATATATCCTTCAGAAGCAGTTGGCAGTAACCAAGCATAAATTTTCCAGGAAGTATGGCTGGCTGGCTGTCTTGTTTCTTGGTAAAATGATTCCCAATCCTAGCTACAGAGGTACTACAAGTTTCTTGTTAGTTTAAGGTAACTTGGATGTATTTCATGATAGGAACTAAAGATTGACATCTGTCTTAAAAAAAGAACCATGGGCAAAATAGAGAATTTTGTGCATTTTGTGTTAGATAACTTGCAACCTTCTTTTCAGCTTTTTTCCTATTGTTTCTTCCCTGCTCCCAAATACATAACACCAGTATGCTCTTCCACTCTCATGTTCCATCTGCTATTCCCCTCTCCATCCCTATAGTTTCTCCATGATAGTATGCCTGAATCATTTAGGAAAGTCCTTCTATTGTTCTCATAATTGTTCATTATTATGGGCAAATAAATAATCAGGATGATATATAATTACTTACAGTAGTGTCAATAGCTTTGGGTAAGCCATTTTACTTTTCTTTACCCTAATTTCTTCATCTCTAAAATGAAAGATGATTTCTGAGGTTTTTTTCTGGCTCTAAATCCCATGATTCTATATCTTAGTGGTTTCAGGATAGCAGGCTAGATCCTTTCAGCCCTATTCAGCAGATTCTATGCTGATTTGGTTGTTAGACTAGAAAAAAATTGTTAATTAATTTGATCAATCAATTAGTGTTACTTCATGTTTAAGTAACTTAAGTTACTTAAGTATTTAGGCTTGTGCTACAATAATAGGGATTAAAAAGGTAGAAAAGATGTCATGTTCTTAAATTATATTCTAAATGAGGAATAAACATGAATAAAAACAGGCACATACAAAGTACAGAATAGATGGCAGGTCAACGTTTAGAAAGGCATTAGAAAGTTAGGGGCAATCTGGAAGGTCTTTCTGCAGAGAATAAATAGTATTTGGGCTATGTTGAAGGAAGGCAAGGATTCTAAAAAGCAAGAAGTGAGAATGAAGTATGCATAACACATGGAAGTTAGAGATGGTTAGTTATGAATGATGACAGCAACTAGACTAAATCAGGGATGTGCTGGTAAATTTTTACCAACCAGATCTTGGGATCTGGGAAATGTATTAATGGCACACTTTACTATCTATCTATCTATCTATCTATCTATCTATCTATCTATCTATCTATCTATACATTTTGTTTTTTGAATTCCAACTATTTGATTTGGTGACAAAGTACTGGGGAAAAACACAGATAACTGGAAGGTAATATGGAAAAATTGGTAATTTTTATCACCCCTCCCTGCCTTATTTCATTTAGGTACAACTAGCACTAATGTCTAGCATTGTTTGTTTATTTTCTTAAAGTCTGTCTTTGAATGATTGAATCTTATTCCTTATAAACAGTTGTGACCTTATTTTTAAAAATATATCCTTATCTCCCTTTTTCATGGCATGAGTGAATAGGACCGTATTGGGAGTCACACAAGAGAGAGTGACCCAGCACAGAGTTGGGATTCAATCCCTAGCCCATTTTTAAGAGTTTTTTCTCTAGGGATTCAGGTTGTCTAAACAATTCTCTAGCTCAGAGTTCATACCTTTAATCCTAACAGGACACAATCAGAAATCATTTATATATTTCTTATTTAGGGAGATTCAGGACTTAACCAGAATGAAGTTGGTTACAACTCCCTCTTTGGGTTTTAAGATTACTCTTGTAGGGTTGAGTGTATCTTTCTGTAATGCTACTGGCTTATTCCCCCATTGGTATGCTTCTTCCTCTAATAACCATCAGTGATTATTACCCCTGTTCCATTCCAGCTAGTATCAATTAATTCTTCCAAAGGAATCTTTATTGAGAAGATATAACAAGAATAGGTGTTACAAAATATTTCCTCCCCTACATGAGGGAAACATTATTTGTGGAATACCCTCAGTCTCTGAGAAGAGTAGGCTCAAATGTAACATAATTTCTATATAATATTTGCCTCCTCAAATTCACCTCCAAATATCACATGCTCAGTAGATGAATGAGTATACCTTTGCTACTGGTAAGCTAGATCAACTGAGTTACTCAAAGCTTTAGTCTTCAGTGTCTGGATTCTGATAAATTCTGGATGTATTCCAGTTTTCAGTTTTTAGTGGCTTGCTCTTTTGACCTTTCAGTGCTCACAGTGGTCAAAACCATCTCTAGATTTCTTCATTATAGAAACAGAAAAGACTACATGCAAAAAATAGAAACAACAACAGGATCTTGTGTTGCATGGAACCTCTGGGTGACAGAGGATTAAGACCCCTCCTCTACCACAAGATCATGGAAAGTTATCCTTCCTCTCCAACTAGCAAGGCAAAAAGAGCCCAAGTCAAGAGTCTTGTTGGATTGCTAGTGTCAGACTCCTAGAAAGACTTTTCTTGACCATGCAGTTAGTAGATTGGAAAAATTTTTGGTCATACTCAAGTCCACGGGGTAGGATATATCATAGACTAAATTATGCAAACTCATTAGGACTCAGCTCATTGGTCAGTTTTCCTCATTGCACAGAACTCTACTTGGACCCTTCAGATCACAAGCCTAATCTAGTGATCTCTAGGATTACATTGAGATTGTGAAACTAGGTGAGTAAAAGATAATGATTCTCTTAATAGAAACCATGAAATATGGAAGAGATATGAGCTTTTAGGGAAAAATGAGTTGTATTTTGGATATTTTGAGCTTGTGAGCAAACTGGAACTGAATAGAGAGACTAAAGCTAGACACAGTTTTCAGAATCATAATCTGTCTGTTTCATAATCTATCTGTTCTGCTCAAAGCTGGAAGAATAATGAAACATGTAGGAGAAATCAATGGAGAGTAGTTGACACACAATTGAATAGTTAGGTGTTAAGAGCTGTCAATGGCTTAATGCATTATTTCTTCCAGCAAGGAAATAGCTTAGTATAGTGGATAGACTGCTGGTCCCTAGTAAGATCAGTGTTTACCTGTATTAAATCTTGTTCCTTATACATACTAGCCACGTGACATATATACAAATTACTTAAACTCTTCAAGATCCAATTTCATCACCTATAAAATGGGAATAATAAAATCTGAAGTACAAACTCTAAAACCTTATTTAATTATCTGCTTTTATGCTTCCAAAGACATTTCTTTTTGAATGGAGGAATCTTTGTCTTAATCCAAAGAAATGAATTTCTAATAGAATTTCAATTATCAAAAGCAGGCAGCATGGGATGCTTTTCTAGAATTCTTGAAAATAAACCATGAAATACATTATGTATTTGACCTTCATGTATAAGAGCCTTACCCCTGGGAAGAGCTTTTTCTGTCTTAGATGCTGAAATGCATCTTGCTGTTAATCACTCTTGATGGACATAACCTCTCTGGAATCTAAGAATTCTTTTGTAGACAGTTCCTAACCCCTCCTTTTTTTTTTTTCCTAGCTTCAAGTCAAATACCTTCTAAGTCTTAACTACTCCCTATTGATCTCTTCTGGAGCTTCATTATTCTTCCAACTTTGAGCAGAGAAGACAGATCATAATTTAATGGAAATACTTCTTTCTAACTTTAAATACTATGAGTTCCTTGCAGTAACAGAGAGACTCACTTGTTTCAAAATCTCTCCTAGTAATTGTCAAAATTTAAGGACCTTATCAGTTTTATAGTATGGCAGATGGAAAAAATAGTTTACTCCTATTTCCTCATCCCCCCAGACATTAAATGACTTTCAGATTCTTTTATATCTTATTCCTCTCCTCATCTTCTGCCTCCAGATATTTTTAGCTCCCCCCATGTCTGGAATGCTCTGCTATTTCACCTCCACCTTTGATTTTCCATGGTTTCCTGTACCTCAAATCACACCATTTATAGGAGACTTTTGCTGGTATCCCCAATTGCTACTGCCTTTCCCTTTGGTAATAACTTTTTTTTAAAAGTGCAATTGCTCTAGTAACTACAATCAGCTGCTTCAGTAGCCCTGCCCATTATTTTATCCCTCCCCTGAGTCAACCCTGGCTGATGCTTCTATTATTGAAGATGTTAATAACATGACTCATTTATGAGGAGCATAAGCATAAGTTCCCCAGTCACCATGACGCCACTCACTGCTGTCAGATTACCTTAGGTAACAAATATTCTGTCAGTGTCTATCATATAGCAATGTTTGGGATAAATAAATGGGACTGCTAAATACCCTCCCTTTACCTCACCCATATATTCCCACCCTTTTCTTAACTCCCAATGGTTCAATTCTTTTCCCAAAGCTCTAGAACTGTTGGTTGAAGATTCTATTTTCTATCTTATTTTGCTCATGTATAGCTGTTCATTTAATGTGCCTCTAGTTTATTATGTAAAGGAAATAAATAAAATCTCATTCTGTTTTTGAATCCATTATTTAGGACATCAACAACAATCTTGCACAAAAAGCACATTATGGAATTTTAAACCAAGATTTTTAATTATATCTTGAATTAAGAGCATCAGAAATACAGCTGAGAAATGTTCCCTTATTTTTACTGTGTGAAAGCAAATGTCCTATCATTTGTATAAATGGCATGAAGGCCACTTTCTTTATCCCTTTCCCTACTATCCTGTTGATTATTTCAGGCTAACACCCTGATATATCAGGTCTTATATGGAAATGAAATGAGATATTCTGAGATGATTCAACCTTTTTTAGAGATTTTCTTAGCTCTAGCAAGATATACATATACATTTATAAACCAACATATATAAATATATAATATATAATATATATATATACACACATATATATGTAGGTATATATATATATATACCTACATATATAAATATAGAATATATATATTCAATAAGGATATGCACTGAGGACACAGAATTGATTCAACTGAGAGAAGCTGCCCAGCATTTTAGTTGCCTGTGGTGATCTACTAGATAAATATCAGAGGGGCTGAAACTTCATTTGGGCTTTTAATTTAGGTGATCCAAAAGTAGTCAAACCCCCCAGCCTTGACCCTGATCCAATTAAATCCTAAGGATTGTATCAATATATTTTAAGGAAAACTAGAATGATTTTCATAGGAAGGAGGAGAGGAGGGGAAGTTAGAATATTGTTCCAACCACATGCCATAAAACCAAACATAACTTATATTCTCTTTCCAACAAGTCACTTTCTGATATCTACTAGCACTAACCTATAGTGGGACATACTGCTGTTCATCCATTCATTATATGAAACAATCCTGGAGCTGAAAGCGGAGTTTTAGCAGTAATGTGTTCTAACTCTTTTGTTCTTTTTTGAATACTTCACTTATTCTCATACAGTTATATGAACTTATATGACAAACTTTAAGCTCATTTAGATAAAAGCACCACAGAATCACAGAACTCATCTACCTTCTTTTGCCCTATTAAAAGTAAGCTAACAAGCCAAAGGAATCAAACATTGTTTTATTAGCCAGAAATGGTTAGAGTTCCTTTGTTCAGCATAAATTGGGAATACCAGCAAAAGTCTCCTGTAAATGGCATTATTTGAGATGAAGGAAGCCATGTAAAGTCAAAGGTGGTGAAAAGGCAGAACATCTCAGACATGAGGGGAGCTAAAAATGTATGGAGGCAGAAGGTGAGGAGAGGAATAAGATATAAAAGGATTGGAAAGGTAAGAAGGGGCCAGATTTTGAAGAGCTTTCAATACCAAAAAAGATTTTGTAGTAATCCTGGAAGTAATAGGAAAACCACTGGAGTTCATTAAACAGTTGGATGATATGGTCACATTTACATGAGAAAAATCAGCTTGGCAAAACAATCAGTTGGGGAGAGATGAGGCAGGGATACCAAGTAGAAAACTCTTGCAGAATTCCAAGCAAGAAGTAATAAAGGTATGATGTTGTGGCTCTCTTAAGAGCTCAAAGGATATGAGCCCTTTGATCTAAGAGGTGAGATGAATGAGGTGGAAGACTTGGGGTATGAAAAGAGCTCCAGTTTATTATGCTGTACAGCCTTGTTTATATACATTTTTGCAAGCATGATCAACACCTGAACAGTAGGCAATCCACAATCACCATTGAGAGAAGCAACTCATGGGCATTGCATATGCATGGTATCTGCCACTGGGAGGAGAACCAATCCAGCAATTTAACAACCCTCTTACAGGCAAGAGGCCCTGTCAAAGCATCCTTGCTTATGAGCAACTAGCTGTTTCCTTCAGACTGAACTTGTTCCCATGGTCACAAATTATTGCTTCTTGATCAACAAGGGCATTTCTGCAACATGGCACAAAACTTATTGTGCACCAAAGGTTGAGGTGGCCCTTGTAATCCCTCTTGGCAAGGTCCCATACCCTAGAAGTCTGAAGTAGGCCCTCACTGAAGCTTTATAAGTAGACATGGAGGAGGAATATTATTTGAGAGATGCTATGAAAGTAGAAATGATGAGTTTTGATAGTGGATTGAATATATGAGAGTAAGGAATCAAGGATGACAACAAAGTTGTGAGCTGAATAACTAAAATGATGGCAGTGTCTCCATATTAATATAAGGGGTCAAAAGGTGGGGCAATTTGAGAAAAAAGATGATGTTAGGTTTTGGACATATTAAGTCTGATATAACCACATGATATTCCATTTGAGATATCCAAAAGACAATTGGTAAGACATGACTGTAGCTCAGTAGAGAGGAAAAGAGATGGATATGGGTGAATCACTTGTACATTGATAATTGAGGTCATGAGATAGTATAGATCAAAAGAGAAGGGAATACAGGAAATAGCCTTGGAGGACACTCTTATTTAGTAGGGATGATATGAATGAAGAATCAGAAAGTGAAATTGAGAAGACATCAAAGATCAATATTTAGAAAAGATTTTAAGATTTGAAAGATATCATTGGTAACTTTGGAGAAGCTAGTTTCAAATGAATGATGAGATCAGAAGCCATAATACAAAGAGATAAAAGATCAGAGTGAGAAAAAAAGAAGTGTGGATAGTTTGTAAGATGTTTGGTCACAAAGGAAAGGAGAGATTTAGGATGATACTTAGCAGGGATGGTAAAATTAAGTTAAGAGTTTTTTAAGGGTAGGGAAAACTTGGGTGTGTTTGTAGACATCAGAGTAGATTGGGAGAGATTGAAGATTAAAAAAAGGGAATGGAATGATGAGAGAAATTTGCAAAATAAATTAAATCCTAGGAACAAAGACTCATATAGAAGAATTTGCCTTGGAAAAAACAAGAACCACACCTTCATATGAGATTGGAGTGAAGGAGGTAGTGGAAGAAGATGTCTGCATGATGTGAGATGAGGAGAATAGGAGAAGAAAAGGAGTTTTCAGTGATTGACATTAAATTTTTTGGTGAAGAATAATGTGAGGTTCTTTAACAAGATGTTTGGGGGAGATGATGTTGAGAGAAATTTGAGGAGGGATGAACAGGTTTGTAAAGGTTGTTGTGGGGAGTAAGATTATAATTTTTTTTTTTTCTGAGGCTGGGGTTAAGTGATTTGCTCAGGGTCACACAGCTAGGAAGTGTTAAGTGTCTGAGACCAGATTTGAACTCCAGTCCTCCTGAATTCAAGGCTGGTGCTCTATCCACTGCGCCACCTAGCTGCCCCAGTAAGATTATAATTTAATGAGGGAACAGCAAAAGGATTGTCTTGCTGCAGTGAGGAGCCAGTTGAGACTATATAACATGCTTGAAGCAGGCCCATCTTGCTTGGTTGCCTGATTTCCTCCAGCTTTGTCTAGTAGCACATGAAGCAAATGATGAGATTAATCCAGGTTTGGAGCAACATGTGTGTGACCAGTGATAGGACAATAGGACAAGGGAAGCAAGGATATGGAGAGGATTGTTTTGAGTTGATTTACCAATATAAAGTTATAGAAGAAAGGAAAGTTTAGCCAGTGTAAGATCTGGGAATGAATTGAGAGGGTGAAGGGACTGGATTCACAATTACCAACGGTTACTCAACAACTACTCTTAGATTTTATTGTTATTGTTCAGTAATTCAGTCATATCCAGTTCTTTGTGATCCTCTGTGCTATACTTTGGTAATACTCTCCATGGCAGTATTTTCTTGGTAAGATGCTGGAATGATTTGCCAATTTTCTTCTCTAGTGGATTAAATAGAGATTAAATTACTTACCCAGGGTCACTCAGTAACAATCTCAGACCAGAATTGAATTGAGGTTTTTCTGACTTCATGCTTAGTAGTCTGTCTAAAGAGTCACCTAGCTGTCTTACAATTTATAGTTACTTGTAAAAACATAAAACAATCCAAAATCAGGCTCTTTCAAGTAGAGACACATTGCATTTTTTTTCCTTCTCTGCCCATTAGCCAGTAATCACCTACTTTGATTATTGTTAATGTATTCAATAAAGTGCTATCAGTCATATTTTTGATGAAAACTATAATCTATTTGGGTTGGAGATAGAAAATAGGTTTTCTTCTATAAGTAATATAAAAGTTTAATTATAATCTAATTCTATAAGAAAACAGTACCCTCTTCATCACCTTCATAGGGACAAAAGATCATCAGTCTAGAGTGGGATGGGATATCAAAAAGGCACTAGTCCCATTTCCTAATTTTGAAGATGAAGAACTTGAAGGTTCTCAGAGAAATTAAGTCATTTGCCCAATGTCACAAAAGGTATAAAGTTGAAGTTAACTCCAGAGTCTATTAGACTTTCAAGCAGTCTTTTTCTAAAAAAAATCTTTTTCTTCTATCAATTTCTATCAAATTCTAGACAACTCAGATTCAGTGCATTAGATACCAACAGTTTCCAGAAAGTCTAATTAACAGTGTGGTTGATTCTAAAAGCCCAATTTCTCATTATTCATTAAACCTAAGTCAATGAAACACTTACTGAATCTTCACAGAATCACCTGAATATTAGTATGATATGGAAGTCTACTAAAACATCAAATTATAAAGCAGTATTTGTCCCATATAGTTTCTGTTATCCAGAAATACTAATAAACCCTGTGCTATGTTTATGATGGAGTTTATGATGACCTATATAATTGTGTAGAATGTATGCTAGTCATATAGGTTGTATGAGTCCATATGAATTTATCTAAATTAAATTTACAAGAGAAATGGATAGATATCTCTGAAATTTCCTATGCCCCTTTCCAAGGGAGGCTTTTGATTCCTAGGACCCAGTCTTCTTTCCTCAGAGAAGGGACACCAGATTAGAATTTTATCTATCTGTCTTAGATAGTTAGTCTAAATTTTTTTGGGTTCAAGCTACTTTTCTTGGTCTTCATCCCTTAGTGGGTAAGGAATATCCAAAGACTTGATTCTCTACTAACCAAATTCTAGGTAAACAAAACCAGAGGTAACCATATTGAATAGTAATAAAGCCATTTATCCAAGTTAATAGTAAACAAAAATCAGAAAAATATACAGACTAGAATATATAGGATAGTATACTGAATGAATGGGCTTTCCCCTGAAAGTAAGATAAACAGAATTTTCAGTCTTGATTGAGCTATCTCACCAAAGGGAAAATTTCCCAAAGTCTCTAGTTTATCATTCTGGAAATAAGGATATATTCTGGCTTTTCTATCTGTTGGCCTCTTTTTGAAGTCTTTTCCCCTTCAAAAGCCCCTACTGAAAAAAGTTTGGAAGTGTGTGTCCTCTCTGAGTCAAAAGACAGAAGAAATTTTCTTTTCCCACTTGAAGTGAGGATATGGATATTTAACACAGATACAAAATATATGCCATTACAAATATATGTCCTCACTTAAATTCAAATCAGCAGACATTTTTCATTACCTATGATTTGCAATATATTATGCTGTGTTATGAGGCCAAAAAGATATACACACACAAATATGTATAAATATAAGTATGTGTGTGTGTATGCATACACACACATATATAATACTTTCAAGAAGCATATATTTCCCAAGGGCCAGTGTTGGCAAAATATAGCTTTAGGGCCAAGTCCTACTAGTTACAAGTATTTTTTGTACTTGTGTAAAATTAAGAAGGCTTTTTAAAAAGTTATTTTGTTTAAAAAACAAAAACCCATCTTAGCTCATGGATCAATGGGTGGATTTGGCCCTCAGGCTATAGTTTGCTATCCACTGTTATAGGGAATATAATATACAGATATAATAAACCTCTAGGCATGTGCCAGGAAACATTTACAATTTTTTTCAATGATACTTTATTTTTCCAAATACATGCTAAGATCGTTTTCCACATTTATTTTTATAAGACTTTTTGTCCCACATTTTTCTCTTTCACTCCATTAACAACCTCCTCCTCAAGACAGCAAGGAATCTGATATCCTTTTAAACATATTTCTAAATTTGTCAAGTTGTGAAAGAAATGTCAGAACAAAAGGGAAAAGAGAAAGAAAAACAAACAAAAAGTTGAAAATACTAAACTTTTATCCACATTTAGTCTCTATAGTCCTCTCTCTGTATGCAAATGGCTCTTTCCATCACAGGTCATTGGAATTACCTTAAATCAACACATTGTTGAAAAGAGCCAAGTCCATCAGAGTTGATCATCACATCATCTTGCTGATACTGTATACAATGTTCTCTTGGTTCTACTCAATTCAGTTGGCATCAGTAGATGCAAATCTTTCCAGGCATTTTTGGAATTGGCCTGTCAGGAAACATCATTCAAGAAAATTAGGTGAAGGCTGTGACAGTGTGGTATGACCTTGTCTCCCAAGCTTTTTGGCCCTGTGTAAGGAAGAAGAATGAGTAGTGGAAGGAATCAGGAAGAAATAAAGATCTATCACTATACAAACTGGACAAGATGTCATCAGAAATCTTTCTTAATGTGGTAGCTAGGGAGCACAGTGCATAGAGTGCTAGCTCTGGAGTCTGGAAGACCTGAGTTCAAAACTGGTCTCAGACATTTATTAGCCATATAAGCCCGGGCAAGTCACTTATTTTCTGCCACAGTTTCCTTATGTATAAAATGGGGATAATAATAGCACCTACTTCCCAGAGTCACTATGAGTATCAAATGACATAATAACTGTAAAGCTCTAAGCATAGTATTTGCCACATAGCAACCACTACCTAAATGTTAACTATTATTGTTGTCATCATTAATTATTGTCAGTGTGGGATAAATGAAATGCATATCAGTCATATCTATGATAACCTATAATCTATTTGGACTGGAGATAGAGAATAGAGAATGGTTTCCCTCTTTCCTTTTCCTTCTTCTCCTAAGAGAGAAACTGGATGTGGAAGGAATTAGAGACACCATTCTAATGCTAGTGTTCTCTAAGTTTGCCTTTAAATTTGGGATGAAATGAGGTACTTGTAAGAAATTAAACATTTAACAAATGGAGTTATTTTGTCCTAACACTGCAAGGGTAAGCAACAAGAATATGTTGTTACTTAGCTTTTCTGGTTGTAACTCTTCTTGTCTTCACATGCAAATACATGTGGCCACTAGGTTATCATGAGACAACAACTCATGTGATCTTAAGCAACTGCCAAGTCTAAGAGGCTCAGATGCCATTTGTCTAGGTTTTTTAATACCCTTACAACACTTGGAAGATGCATCAGAGAAGTTGTAGCTAATCAGGTTCCAGAGGTAACTTTGTATTCTTTTAGATAAAGCCTCCCTATATCGTGGGTGAAAGGAAAGAAGCTTCATTAGGGAAATATTGGTTCTATCACACACTACTATCACTACACATTTAAATGCATATGGGACTTTTAGTATATGGTATAGTATAGTCCTCCTGATATTGGCAGTCCCATGGGGAAAAATGGGAAAGGGGAAAAACAAAAATATGGAGAACAAAAGTCATAAATCCTAGTTCTTTCCCCTCCTTTTTGGAAAGACCTAGTTTCAAATCTTAAACTGGACAATCTACCTAGTATAAGCAGTACTAAGGGAAAAAAACAACAATAGCAAATAACAAAAGAAAACAAAACAAAAAATGAAACAAACAAAACTAAGGTGGAGGAAAACAAAAGCCAGAAATCCTAAGCCTTTTCTTCTTCCTTCACAGTTCAAATCCATGGTCTGGTCCATACTGAGGATGATACTGGATCTTTGCAATTCACAGTGTATCTACTATTGCAATTCAGTGATGACAAAGCCAAGAACTCTTAAGGAAGTGAAGAGGGAGAACATTCCAGGCAAGAATGAGAGCCAATGAAAGAGAATTTAGATACAGCAAGAAGTCCAGTGTGAGGAGAAGAAAGTGTAGTAAGATTGGAAAAGTGGGAAGGAGACAAGTTGTTATCTAGTGGTGATAAGGAGTCACTGGAATTTGTTGAGTAGGGTGATGACATAATCATTTCACTTTAGGAAAATCACTTTGGCAGCTGAATACAAGATTATTTAGAGTGAGGAAAAGATTTGTGACACAAATATTTATCTATTGAAATAGTCCAGGTACAAGTTCATGATGGCTTACAGCAGGGTATGAATGGAGAGAAGGGATTGAAGTTGTATGAATGAAGAGAAGGGGATGCATATTAGAGCTGCTGTGAAGATAGAAAGGACATTATGGTAACAATGAGGAGGCTATGGGTGTAATGCAAAGAAGAAACATAAGGACTAAGAAAATTATGGGGGAGGCAGTTTATTATTCATGGGTATGTAAACATGCATTCCCCAGCCCTTCAGTCCCACAGGCACATGAGCAATGACTTGGATGAACTGTGGCATTCAAACCCTGATCAAAAACCCAAATGTCTGGGTCTCTGCATTTATATGTTATTGCTATTGCTAGACATATTCACACGGACTGTCTGGGAAGGGGACCTTCAGCATAGTCACTTGGTAGGTGGTCTGAACTATCCCTTCCCTTTTTTATCCCTCAAGGACATAGTGATTTTAAAATTTACTAATTTTGAATACCTAGATCAGATGTTTGCTAAGCTAAGAGTTTGTATTTTTTACCTAAGTAAAATTGACTAAACCAATATTCAGTATATAGGAACTTCCTGGTAAGCCAACATTGGTGAACCAATTAGTGGTCATACATGGAGTCACTTCTATGTAGGATCTAGAACTAGGCTGGTCATCATAGTATTATATTGCATATGTGGCTTAATATGGAGAATCAAATACAACATGGATATTTTCAGCCTGAGTGACTGGGAGGATGGTAATATTCTCAGTACTAAGAAAGTTGGGAAGAGGAGAATGAGGAAGATGAGCTCAATATTGGATATATTGAGTTTAAAATGTCTCTGTAACATCCAATTAGAGATGTCACAGAGGCAGTTGATGATTCCAAAGTAGGGAAGTTAGGCCTAAATATATCACTGTGGACATCAAATATGAAGAGATGATAGTTAACATATTAGAACTGATGAGCTCATCAAAGGAAATAGTCTAGAGGGAGAAGAGAAGAAGGCTCAAGAAAGAACATTAGAGAACTCAAAGTTCATGAACTCAGGACTGGAAGGCCATCTAATTCATCTCCTTATTTTTACCAGTGAAGAAACTGAGACCCAGAGAAGTGACCTGCCTGAAGTCTTACTATTAGTTAAAAAGGAAAATGACTTGGAAGGCAAGGAGATCATTTCAGTCTCTGGAGCGGTTGATATAGATGCATGGAATGAAGCTTAAAGGAAGAAAGATAGCTGAATGATAGAGGCAGGGGGAGGATATGGAGCTGGATGACTTAAGTATACCTATTCTTAGTCTGATCTCAGTGCCGTATCTGATACTTGAGAGGATGGCTAGAGATATGACTTATAAGAAGATCCAACTTTATTTGAATGAGATTAGTGCTTCAATTTACAACATTGTCTCAATCAACCCATGTGTTTTAAGCATCATTGTTTAAACATGGATTTCTTCCCCTGAAGATGATAAACAACTGTCTTTCAAAATGCTCAATTCAAGCAGAAAACATTTTGATAAACACATTTCTGCTTTTTTTTTTTTTTTTTTTTTTTTTTAACATATCTATAGCTTGAAGGTACCTTGTTATCATAGACAGGTTCAAGAAAGCTGACTGTCAAACACGCTCATGGTCAATGTGAAAAATCAATTCTCTCTTCATTTCCACTTAAAGACTGTCTTTTTCTACACTAGACTAGTTAACACATGCTTAGTAGTCATTCTGAATCCTTCCTAGATATGCCATTAAAATACAAGGTATTAGAGCATAAATGCTTTGAAACCTGCAATAATCATAGCATAATTTGATAATCATTAGTTAGCACTAAGATAAGCACACACAAAAAATTCTCTTCTCTTCTCCTCTCCCATTACTTAATAACTGGCAAATCTCACATTTCTAAAACTATTTTCTTTCAAGCAAATCAAACAAGTATCATCATCTTGCCTCCTTGCCTTCCTGCCTTCCTTCTTTCTCCCTTCCCTTCTCTCCCTTCTTCTTTTTTTTCTTCCTTTCTCCCTTTTTTCCTTCACCCCTTCCTTCCTTCACCTCTTCCTTCCTTCCTTTCCTGAAATAATTGTAGTATAATGGGATGCTTCAGAAAGATCGGAGAACATATATTTTGACTGATTTTCAACAACCAACCAAACCGAGGCACCCCCACTTTCAAAATCAGATTGGTATCTGTGATTAAGTTAGTTGTGACAAAGGTAGTTTGTAGGGAAAAGGGTTTGAGCTTTCCAGATAATTGGATGCATAGTGCACACCACAGAAACAGATTTTGCTCTCTACCACTTCCTCTCATCTGGTTGTCATTTTCCAGTTGACACAAGGGTCAAACTTACTCAATCATCCTCTCAAAGGCTAATCAACTCAACAAAACATGGTAATTTGACTTTTATTCAGGTTACTCACCACAAAAAGATGTGATGATAGAAATACCGGATGCATTATATTTGGTTAAAAAAATCAAAATTTCATATCCTGTACTCTTTTTAAACAGATCTTGTTGGTGCATAGAATTTGCCATCTCAAAAAGATCATTACTAATAGATTACATTGTGACTTTGTGCAACTTATATATTATAATTACAATGAATTCTTATTGAACCAGATCAATGATGACATTTCATTATATTTGCATAAACCACTGATCAAGTCATATTCAATATGTAGTCTTTGTAAGGGCCTAATGTCATTTAAAACATGTAGACCTTCATAAATTAGGCCATAGATTAAAGGGGTAGGGGACTTACAGGCAACATTTAAAAGTAAATTGAATTTCCTTTTACATTTAAAATGGATTTCATTCTTCTAACCCCAGAATACTATTTACCTTATCATTTGTAGTAATTATTTGTCATTTGAGACATGATCTAAAATAAAAATGTATTATGTATAATCATGGAATACAGATAGTCAATCAACAAGCACTTGTCTAATTTGTTCTAAGTACCATTTTAGGCAGGAAAGTTGTAAAAGAAACAGTTCCTCTTCTCAAAGAATTTATATTTTATCAGATGATACATAGAGACATATATACATACATATACAAACACACACATCTATGTACATACATATATATTTAAATATCAGCTATAAAATTATTTTCACATTTATAATTAATTTGAATTCAATAAATATTTGTAAACCACTCTTCTTTGCATCCAGCCAAGCCCCAGAAGGCAAGGAACAGGGAAGTGATTCTGAGGAGTTATTTCTTGGCAAATGACCTGCAAATGCTACTTCTTCCTATCTCCTTGATCCTAGAAGCCATATCTTCCAATAAAAAGAAATTGCTTACCACCAAAGCCTTGACACTTCCCATTGGCTCAAAACATAACAGACACAGTTTTACTAATGGAAATGACATCAAAGTAGATGGATTTATTACCCTTGGCTTTGTTTCTATATCCTCAGGACTACTAGGTCTTTCTATTTAACTTGAATTTAAATCTTCCTGTACAAGTTTCCCAATAATCCTAATGCAGTTTTAAGTCACTAAAACTTTCGATTGCTAAGATATTAAAGCTTAAAACTGCAGCTAAGATTTTTGCATGCTATATATGTCTTATTTCTGTATTCAAATGTAAGCTTCTTACAGATGGTGACTGTCCTTTCTTTATATATTCCCAGTACTTAACAGAGTGCTTAGCATATAACAAGGGTCTAATAAATACTGGTATATCCATCTGCCATGCTTTTCAATTCTTTCAATCCTGCTCCATCTTCCCTTTTCTCCCTTCACAATTTCTTTATTTTTTTAAAGCAATTTTGGAGTAAAAATAACATTTCCTTAATGTAGTATAAGAAAAAATGATGGCATATGAAACTGAAAGTATATTATAGACTACTAGCTGTTCCTTTAAAATATATAATAAAGTTATCATATAATTTTTTCTTTTTTTTCTCCCATCCCTAGAGATGGCTACCATTATATATATATATATATATATATATATATATATATATATATATATATATATATATATATATATATATACATTTACATATATATAAATTATTCTATACATCTATTCATCAGTTCTATTTACAGATGCAGCCAGTATATTGCTTCATATGTTATAGTTAATTTGGGTATTTATAATAGCAAAATGACATTTACTCAGTCATTCTTATAACAATAATGATGTTATATACAATATTCTCTTCATTATTTATGAAAGTCTTTCTGTGTTTTTTTCTAAGATCACTGATCTCATCATTTCTTATAGCATAGTAATATCCTATCACAGTTATATACCACAATTTGTTCATCACTACCTTCTCAATCTTGACCCTATGATTGACTAATTCAATCATATCTCCTCTGCCATCTTCAATTCCTTGTTCCCTTGTCCTATCTATCTGTCATTCTTGCCAAATTCCTACCAGGTCTCCCTCTCATTGACCTTTTTCATTAGTCCTCACAAACTGCTTAAAGCTACCTAGAAAAATGTGTGCATCCATGATAATTGTGTTTGCTACAAATTTATGATATCTAATTTTTCCTGGACTATCAGTGTGATACAACATTATTTTCATTGTCCTCTATCTCATGGTCTCTACAGTAGCTATTACAAAAGTATTTTCTCTCTTCTTAGACATCTTCTCTTAGCAGAAAACCTTTCCCTTTATTTTAATGAGAAGATAGAAATCATCTTTCTCTATGCCAAAATCTTCTTGACCATACTCAATTTTTTACCTATTTATAATCTTCTTCTCTAATCTGATATTGACTGTGTGAAGGGTACATTTTCCTAAAAAGAACTGAAGGATATGCCTCTGATCATTAGGCTAAGAGAGAAATGACAATTTATTCTCCCTATTATGGGGAAGCAGTAATACCTCAGCTGAGTACTCAAACTGAAGAGAAAAGGTAGAAGCAGAGTGAAATTTCATAATTTCTTTTTCATAAAGTTTTTTTTAATTTTCAAGTCATATCCACAGATAGTTTGATAACATGAAATTTCATAATCTCATGACCAGTGCCACATCTGACAGAGATCAACAGCAAATGTGAGGCAAGGAAAAAAATATTTAGCAAGTTACAAGAAACCAACAAAATACCCACATTAACTATAACATATGAAGCAATATGCTGACTACATCTATAAAAAGAACTGATGAATGGATGTATAGAATAATTATACACACACACACATATATATATATGTATATATATACATACACACACACACACATATATATATATGTATATATATACATACACACACACACACACATATATATATATATATGTATATATATACATACACACACACACACACACACACACACACACACACACACACACATATATATATATATATATATATATAATGGTAACCACCTCTAGGGATGGGAGAAAAAAGAGAAAAAAAATGTATATGATAATTTTATTATATATTTAAAAGTAATAGCAAGTATTCTATAATATACTTTCAGTTTTATATGCCATCTTTTTTTGTGTGTTATATTATATTAAGTTATATATAGGTGATATTGCACAATATCCTTTCATGCCTGACAGAGATCCATAGAGAACAAAGCAGTAAAATTACATCAGTAAAAGACCCTACATTCTCTGCCTGACTTGTAAAATAAGATAATATTTGTAAAATGCTTAGTACAATACCTAGCACAAAGTAAATCCTTCATTTCATTATTCTCCCCCCTTCCATTATACAAGTAAACATATTGATCAGGGCTTCTTAACTGTGAGGTTTTTTGAATGGATGTACATAGTATTTTACTCATGGTTATTTTCCCTTAGGACTATATATATATATATATATATATATATATATATATATATATATATATATATATATATAATTTATAAATCATTGGATTACCTTTATTGAAGGTATTTATATTTTAGGCATCATCCCTTGTGGAAGACATTTTAAATAATGGGGAGTAGAAGAGTTGGGCATTAGACACCATCTAGTCCTATTCTCTTAATTCTCAGATTAAAAAAAAAAGAATGGCAGAAAAAGGATCAGTGACTTCATTAAGTTCATATAGGTAGCAAGTAACAGAGCTGAAATTCAAATGCAGCTTCTCCGAGTCCAAATTCAGCATTCTCAGATCCTCTGATCCAGTGTTCTTTCTGTTCTACCAAGTGGCCTACAGATATTTTGGGGGCAGTTGGGCCCTTCTCAAGGTTCTGACAACATATGTGAAAGACAGCCAACTATTTCACCTGTGCAAACATAAAGTGACCCCAAATCTTGATAATAAACTCTATATAAATTGTGCTGCTTCTTGGAGCCTCTCCTACTTCTTTTCTTCTCTAGCCAGATGTGGGGCACTTTGTCTTCTACAACAGGGACTGGATTAACAAAGATGGAAAGAAGAGAAGCAAAAAGTGAAACTTGGGAGGGCAAAGGAAGTAGAAAACAATTACCATATAATTATTGCAAGTTAGAACAGAAAGTTACAAAACATTCTTACTGCATGCCTGCCAAACAAATCATTGAGACTAATCTTAAAATTATTTTTTTTCTTGTGGTTCATTTCTTTTTTAAAAAAAGTTTTATTACTGATTTTTGCTTTTTTATTGTTATTTATCAAAATACCTGCATATTTTCTTTTCTACAGAACCCTACCCTGTAATAATGAAAAAAATCAAGCTCAACTGATTGACACAGTGACCATGATGTCCATTTTGAATACTGAAGATACAAAGAAAAATTGAAGCAGTCCTCAATTTTAAGGGTTTTATATTCTACTGGAAGAAAATATATATGGGTGATACAATTAAATGCAAAATCTATGCAAGGCAACTTCAAAGAAGGGAACAATAACTATAGAAAAAATCAGGAAAGAGGTCACCTCTTATAGGAGGTGACATATGAGACTGAACCTTGAAAAGGAAGGTAGAAATTAAAAGAAGTCAAAGTAAGATGGTAAAGTCTTTTGAGGAAGGGGACAAAAGATAGGAGATGAAATGTGAAGTATGAGAAAAAAGATGTGGGCCAACTTGACTGGAGCATAATATGTGAGGGAGAATGATACAAAAGTAGTTTGGAAGGATAGGTTGGAGCCAAGTTCTGAAGAATTTTAATGGCAAATAAAGGTGAGTGTATTTTAACTCGAAGATAATAGGGAGATATTCAATCTTTTTAGCAGGGAGTAGCATGATCAAACTTATGTTATAAAAAATAATTTCAGTGGGATGTTGGTTAAGGAAAAGTAAAAAGAATTGTTTTACAACAATGAGGGCCCATTTGAGATTTGATGATATAAATTCTTTTTTTTTATTTTAATAATTTTTATTTATCAGATATATGCCATGGGTAATTTTACAACATTGACAATTGCCAAACCTTTTGTTCTAATTTTTTTCCTCCTTACCCCCGCTCCAGATGGCAAGTTGACCAATACATGTTAAATATGTTAGAGTATAAATTAAATAAAATATATGTATACATGTTCAAACAGTTGTTTTGCTGTACAAAAAGAATCGGACTTTGAAGTAGTGTACAATTAGCCTGTGAAGGAAATTCAAAATGCAGGTGGACAAAATTAGAGGGATTGGGAATTCTATGTAGTGGTTCATAATCATTTCCTAGAGTTCTTTTGCTGAGTGTAGCTGGTTCAGTTCATTGCTGCTCTATTGGAACTGATTTGGTTCATCTCATTGTTGAAAATGGCCACATCCATCAGAATTGATCATCATATAGTATTGTTGTTGAAGTATACGATTTCCTGGGCCTGCTCACTTCACTCAGCATCAGTTCATGTAAGTCTCTCCAGGCCTTCATGAAATTATCCTGTTGGTTATTTCTTACAGAACAATAATATTCCATAACATTCATATACCACAATTTATATAGCCAATCTCTAATTGATGGGCATCCACGTAGTTTCCAGTTTCTGGCCACCATAAAGAAGGATGCCACAAACATTCTTGCACATACAGGTCCCTTTCCCTTCTTTAAGATCTCTTTGGGATACAAACCCAGTAGCAACCCTGCTGGGTCAAAGGGTATGCACAGTTTGATAACTTTTTGAGCATAGTTTCAAATTGTTCTCCAGAATGGCTGGATGTATTCACAATTCCACCAACAATGTATCAGTGTCCCTGTTTTCCCACATTCCCTCCAACATTCTGCATTACCTTTCCCTGTCATTCTAGCCAATCTGATAGGTGTGTAATGGTTTCTCAGAGTTGTCTCAATTTGCATTTCTCTGATTAATAATGATTGGAGCATCTTTCATATGAGTAGAAATAGTTTCAATTTCTTTATCCGAGAATTGTCTGTTCATATCCTTTGACCATTTATCAATTGGAGATTGGCTTGATTTCTTATAAATTATAGTCAATTCTCTATATATTTTGGAAATGAGGCCCTTATCTGAACCTTTGACTGTAAAAATGTTTTCCCAGTTTATTGTTCCCCTTCTAATCTTATCTGCATTAGTTTTGTTTGTACAAAAGCTTTTCAATTTGATATAATCAAAGTTTTCCACTTTGTGATCAATAATGATCTCTAGTTCTCCTTTGGTCATAAATTCTTTCCTCTTCCACAGGTCTGAGAGGTAAACTATTCTATGTTCCTCTAATTTATTTATAATCTCATTCTTTATTTCTAGATCATGAACCCATTTTGACCTGACCTTGGTGTATGGTGTTAAGTATGAGTCAATGCTTAGTTTCTGCCATACTAATTTCCAATTTTCCCAGCAATTTTTGTCAAACATTGAGTTCTTATCCCGAAGGTTGGGGTCCTTGGGTTTGTCAAACACTAGGTTATTATAGTTATTGATTATTTTGTCCTTTGGACCTAACCTATTCCACTGATCAACTAGTCTTTCTTAGCCAATACCAAATGGTTTTGGTAACTGCTGCTTTATAATATAATTTTAGATATGGTACAGCTAGGCCACCTTCATTTGATTTTTTTCATTAATTCCCTTGAAATTCTTGATCTTTTGTTTTTCCATATGAACTTTGTTGTTATTTTTTCTAGGTCATTAAAATAGTTTTTCACAAGTCTGATTGGTATAGTGCTAAATAAATAGATTAGTTTAGGTAGTATTGTCATCTTTATTATATTTGCTCATCCTATCCAAGAGCATTTAATATTTTTCCAATTTGTTAGATTAGACTTAATTTGTGTGGAAAGTGTTTTGTAATTTTGCTCATATAGTTTTTGATTTTCCCTTGGCAGATAGATTCCTAAATATTTTATACTATTGGTAGTTTCAGTTACAAAGAGAAATTCTATTTAAAGTAACTGTTGGAGTTTTTTAGTGACATATAAGAATGCTGATGATTTATGTGGGTTTATTTTGTATCCTGCAACTTTGCTAAAGGTGTGGATTATTTTTAATAGCTTTTTAGTTGAATCTTTGGGGTTCTCGACGTCTACCATCATACCATCAGCAAAGAGTGATAATTTGGTTTCCTCATTACCTACTCTAATTCCTTTAATCACTTTCTCCACTGTTATTGCCAAACCTAGCATTTCTAATACAATATTGAATAGTAATGGTGATAGTGGACAACTTTGTTTCACCCCTGATCTTAATGGGAATGGTTGCAATCTTTCCCCATTACATATGATGCCTATTGATATCTTATTTAAGATTTTAGCATCAATATTCATTAGGGAGATTGGTCTATAGTGTTCTTTCTCTGTTTTCAACCTACCTGGTTTGGATATCAGTACCATGTCTGTGTCATAAAAGGAATTTGGTAGGACTCCTTCATTCCCTATTTTTTCAAATAATTTATATAACATTGGAGCTAATTGTTCTTTGAATGTTTGGTAGAATTTACCTTTAAATCCATCTGATCCTGGAGATTTTTTCTTAGGGAGTTGATTAATAGCTTGTTCTATTTCTTTTTCTAAAATGGAACTATTTAAGCAATTTACTTCCTCCTCTGTTAATCCGGAAAGCTTATATTTTTGGAGGTAGTCATCTATTTCACTTAGGTTATCAAATTTATTGGCATAAAGTTGGGCAAAGTAACTTCTTATTATTTCTCTAATTTCCTCCTCATTGATGGACAGTTTGCCGTTTTCATTTTTTAGACTAACAATTTGATTTTCCTCTCTCCTTTTTCTAATCGGATTTACCAAAGGTTTATCTATTTTATTGGTTTTTTCATAAAACCAACTCTTAGTTTTATTTATTAGTTCAATAGTATTTATACTTTCAATATTATTAATTTCTCCTTTTAATTTTAGAATTTCAAGTTTAGTATTTGATTGGGGGGGTTTTAATATGGTCTTTTTCTAGCTTTTTAAATTGCAAGCCCAATTCATTGGTCTTCTCTTTCTCTATTTTCTTCAAGTAAGCGTCTAAAGATATAAAATTTCTCCTTATTACCTCTTTAGCTGAATTAGCTGGGATCACCTGAATCCCACAAATTTTGGTATGATGTCTCATCATTGTCATTATCTTGAGTGAAATGATTGTGTCTATAATTTGCTGTTTCACCCAATCATTCTTTAAGATGAGATTATTTAGTTTCCAATTACTTTTTGATCTATTTACCCCTAACTTTTTGTTGAATGTAGTTTTTATTCCATCATGATCTGAAAAAGAAAGCCTTTACGATTTCTGCTTTCCTGCATTTAATTTTGAGGTCTTTATGTCCTAATATATGGTCAATTTTTGTATAGTTCCATGAACTGCTGAGAAGAAAGTATACTCCTTTCTGTCACCATTCAGTTTTCTCCAAAGATCTATCATACCTAATTTTCCTAATATTCGATTTACCTCTTTAATTTCTTTCTTATTTGTTTTGTGGTTTGATTTATCTAATTCTGAGAGTGCAAAGTTGAGATCTCCCACTATTATAGTTTTGTTGTCTATTTCTTCTTGCAACTCTCTTAACTTCTCCTTTAGGAAGTTAGATGCTATGCTACTTGGTGCATATATATTTAGTATTGAAATTGCTTCATTGTCTATGCTGCCCTTTAGCAAGATATAGTTTCCTTCCTTATCTCTTTTGATTAGATCAATTTTTGCTTTTGCTTGATCTGAGATAAGGATGGCTACCCCTGCTTTTTTTTTTTTTTTTTTTTTTTACTTCACTTGAAGCATAATAGATTCTGCTCCAGCTTTTTACCTTTACTCTGTATGTAGCTCCCTGCTTTAAATGTGTTTTCTGTAAACAACATATTGTAGGGTTCTGACTTTTGATCTAGTCTGTTATCCCTCCACTTAATGGGAGAGTTCTTGATGATATAAATTCATAGTGAACCAAATTATAACAGTTGTATGATTTCTTTAAGTGATATTCAGTAATATGAGAGTAACAACACAAAAGATAGATGGCATCAACTAAATAATAAAAAAAAAACTTAACAAGTTTTGTGTCTATTTTATCCCAGTTTAAATCCAAGTCTTTTACTGACTAGCTACGGAACTCAGTACAAGCTTCTTGGCATATCTTGGTGTGTCTAAGATTTGTTCCCTCACCTGTAAAATTTTAAGGTTGCATGAGCCTTTTGGATTCTATGATCTTATTAGCTTACTGTTCATCTATGCTGAAAACAACACACAATGAGTCTTTTAATTTAAGTAAAAAAACCAAAAAATTTAGTCCAAAGAAGAAGTAATAAAATATAGCAGAGATTGACTCTACCAGTATTGAACACTTCCAGCAAAGTTTCAAATTATCCACAAGCTTCAGGGTTGCATTGACCTGAGTGATATGGACTCTGATCCTTAGTTTCTCTTTATTATTTATCCCACATTCTATTTTAAGAAAATGTCTTAATTAAGCAATACCATTACTTGATCTATTTCCAAAGTTGATAAAGGAAAAAGGAAAAGATCCCATAGCAACTCTCTGAGGTGGCACAGAAGTGGAAATTGCAGGGATGCCCATCAATTGGGGAAAGACTGAATAAGTTGTGGTGTGCGATTGTGATAGAAGAGTGATGTTTTATAAGAAATGATAAGTTCAATGATTTTAGGAAAAAGATGGAAAGACTTGCATGAAATAATGAAAAGTGAAATGAGCAGAATCAAGAAAATATTATATACAATAAGAGAATATTGTTTTAAGAATGATTTTAAATGAATAAGTTATTTTGTCTATGCTAAATACTCAAATTAACTATAAAGGAATACGAAGAAAAATACAATCTCTATCTATAGAAAGAATTGATAAATATAAGTATGTATAAAATAATTTTACATGCTTATATGTGGGCATATACAAATACATATATATGTATGTGGATGTGGGTTTATATATTTATATACGTATGTGTATATAAAATGTCTGTTTTGCTATAATATCATGTTTAATTCTGGGTAGTGTGTATGTATGTCTGTGTATTGGGAGGTGGTGGGTTAGAGGGAAAATGAGAATTCAGAAGCAATGGTTTGGATGGGACCAAATAGGTTTTGGGAATTTTAATGTGGTAGTGAGATACTTCCCAGATAATAGCTCTATTTCTCTGGGTATATCTTACCTATCCTCTGGGGGGAAAGATTCTTGAGGTTCACAAATTTTTTCTTTTGATGTTATGTCTGTTGTTCAAAGCATTTCTTACCTTTTTAATGCTCTAATAATTATATTTCACTATCATTGTTTTTAAGAACATTAAAATGCAAAAGCTTAACTGTGTAATTTAATGCTTTTAAAAATATGATTCTGAGAAGGCTTCAGCAGACTGCCAAAGGGGTCTGTAACACATAAAAAAGGCTGAGAACCTAATAAATATTTTTCAAAACCTAAGGGGAAAAGGTGTTTAAGAATTCAGTTAAATAGCAAGAAAAAAACAATAGTATTATGTCATATCCCACACAACTGATAAAAGAACTGAGAATATTCAGTGGGTTTTCTTTGTCCTCTATTATGACTGTGATTTCGACTTTGCTATCTGAATAAGCATCACATGTTAAAAATCAGTGGCTAGAGATTCAATTAATTGCATTTCCAAGAAACCATTTACCTAGAATTCCAGGTAAGAGAAAACTTTTAAAAAGTGGAAAAAAAAAAACAACAACAAAAAACCAACAAAAAAAGTGGAAAGATTTTATATTAAGGGCTTTTTCTAGAGCTAGTAAAGTTTTTTCTCTTTTCAGCCAATATATGCCAATAATCTCAATAAATTCTTCACATTTTTATTTTACCTCCTGTATTTGGTGTGGGGCAGAGGAGATTTGTGGTTATTGCTAAAGCTTCTTAAGTCACCTACCTCTCTAATCTTTTATCCTATACAACTGTTAATACAAAGAGAAGCCAGATCACTAAAATATGGACTCTATTAGCGCAGTGCTTTTAAAAATATTATGGCTTCAAAGAAAGTTAGTTTGGTTTTTTTAAAGATGAATTTATTTGATTCAAGAATCATTTATTCTAATAGTTTCAGCTGCCATATTTCTAGAGACTAAGAGCCTGGAATATTTGTAAAAGTTGTATTTATTACACCAATAAATCAAGGCTTATATTGATACTGGAATAAGCCTTAAGGCTTTATCTTCCCACCACACACATATAGACCCCTGAAATGGAAACTTGAGCAACCAACCAAATGTAATAAATGTTTATGTGCAAAGTAGCAGTTCTTTATAGGCACTGCTGGGGTACACTACTATATATTTTGGAATTCTGTCATTTGGGAAAAAAAACACCAACAACCAGTTTCTGCTGACCCTCTAAAACCAATTATATCTGAAATGGAAATTCAGGAAGCTTGGCAGCTAAAGCAGTGGGAAGAAAAGAAACACTCTTCAAGGGGTTTGCCAAGTCAAATAGGGTCCCTTGTGATCATGTACAATAATGCTTTTTTTTCCCCCTCCTAATGAAATACATGCTGCAACATGTAGCCAGCCAAGTACTGAGCTAACAAATGTGGAACAGTGAGAATAAAGATAGGAACAAATGTATTCAGATGCAAGGAACCTTAGGTTTCTCCTGCTCAGGTCTACAGGTGGGGACTTTTGGAGAATATCTAGAGCTCTCCCTCCAATTTTCACCTTCCTTCCTTCCTTCCTTCCTTCCTTCCTTCCTTCCTTCCTTCCTTCCTTCCTTCCTTCCTTCCTTCCTTCCTTCCTTCCTTCCTTCCTTCCTTCCTTCCTTCCTTCCTTCCTTCCTTCCTTCCTTCCTTCCTTCCTTCCTTCCTTCCTTCCTTCCTTCCTTCCTTCCTTCCTTCCTTCCTTCCTTTCCTCTCTCTCTCTCTCTCTCTCTCTTTCTCCACAGACACACACACACACACACACACACACACACACACACACACACACACACACACTCACACACACACACACAAAAAAAACCCTTCCTATCTGTCTCTTGTTTTTTCTTTCTTGCCATGTTCTTAATCTGGACAAAGGAAGGTGGACTGAATTAGATTTTGAAGATTTAATAAGAAAAGACCCTCTCACTCACTAATCTTGAGTTCATAGGGACTTTACACATCAGCATAAGAATGTTTTCAAAATGTCCCTGTTTACCTTCAGTGAAGAGGAAGTCAGCTCTTTTGACAGAATCCAGTCCACTTTTGAAAAGCTATAATTGTTAGCAATGTTTTCTTTGTGTCATGAAAAGAATCTGCCTTTTAGCAAATCTACCCTTTGCTCCAATTTCAGCCATCTCAGACTAACCAGAAAAAAATCTAATCCTTTTCCACAAGGCACCCCTTCAACTGCTTGAAGGCAGTTATAATGTTCCTTGTAAATCTGTTTTTTAGGATAAAACTTTCAGTTTCTTCAATGTATCTTCATCTGAAATGTGTATGCCTTGACCTTAAAGCACTTTCTTCCAGCTTTATCCTTCTCTAGATTCTGCCCAATTTGCCAAGCTCTTTCCTAAAATGCGGGGCCCCATATTGAACACAGTGTTCCTGTGTTTACCAGAGCAGAGAATTGCAGAGATGTCATTTTTTTTATAGTGGGTATTGCATATCAATCAAACAATAAGTATTTATTAAGTGCTTGTTGTATTCCAGGCATTCTACTAAATTCTGAGGATACAGTGGCAAAATGATCTCTTCATTCTAATGGAAAAGACAACATATAAATAACTCAATGTATATGAGATAGGAATATATCTTGTTTATACCTATTTACATGCTTATTTCCCCATTATAATGAGTGTGAGTTATATGTAGTTACTAAAGTAGCTAAAGATTTCATTACTAAAGTTATATAGTCAATACCCAAACCATGTAGAAGCTTCACACCTCTCATCTAAGTATGTGAAATATACCACTCTGAGTTTGATTTTTTCACTCCAATCTGTTCTCACAGTAGGAAACCTGACTTTTTAGAGAGAGACTACTACCACACCATTACTTTGGATTTCTCTCAGGGTCCTAGGAGTGGACCTGCAAGTGGAAATACACATCCTCTTGTCATCACACTCTTGCTCTTCTAGATGGAACCTTCATGCAATGCATTTTCTATCTATACAACTAACCTATCACAATGGCACAATATCATAAACCCCTTTATAACCTGTCCTCCTCCAATTTTCCCATTTTTCTTATACCTTATTCCTGACTTTTCAGTTTAGCTACTTTACATCTTACTCCTGATCATTTAATCCAGTGATACTGATATGGCATAGCTTCTAAGGAAATATAGCAATAATTTAAAGGTCTCCTGATCTTAGGGGACTTCTGTTCTAACAATAAGTCAGTGATTCTAAGTCCTCTGGCTTTGGAATCTGTGACTGAGGCTCCCCACACCCAACCTAAGAATCTAAAGTTTTTTGGCCTCAGGATAGTCCCACAAATCAAACTCCTGAGACAATAGTGAATAGACCATTCCTCAGTTCATTGCTGACTGTCAGATGGATAATCTGTTGGTCTGTGATAGCCAAATTCCAGAGATCACTCCTCAATTCTACATCTGGGCCATAAAATTAGCATATCTATAACATAAAGAACTAGATAAATGTGCTTCTTCTGTTTCTTTGCAAAATTCTCTTGGAATTTAGACTGCTTCGATGGCATTGCAATTACAAAAAATTTGCCCCTTGATTTGGAGATGGATTCAAGCCTGCAAATTTTTTTGAGACACCTGAAGACACTGATCTGTGTTCCCCAACCTTCTTGCGTCCCTTCCTGACCTTAACAATACTATCCTTGATGTTCCATGTACAAGATCTTCTACTTTTCCTGACATTATCTGACTATTTTCCCCCACTCTCAAACACTCTCCCTCCTCAGCACTATTCATTGACTTTTCTAGCTTCAAGTCCCAAATTATAATCAATTTTTTACAGGACATCTCCCAATCTCTCTTAATTTCAGTGCCTACCCCTTGTTTTCTATTTTTCCCATAGATCTCTTCCTTTGTATATAATTTATTTGCATATTGTCTCTGCTTCTTTCGGGCAAGGACTTTTTTATGCCTCTTTTTGTATCCTCTGAGCTTAGCACAATGCCTAGAACATATTAATCACTTAATGTTTATTGAGTGATGTAAGACTACAAAAGGAGAGAGTTTAGTGATGAATATATGGATCTCAGGCTCATCTACAAGGAGATGATAGTTGAACACATGAGATCACCCAGTGGTGATAGAAGGAAATGGTCTCTAGAATAGAGGATTGGGAAGATAAACATGGTTAGTGATCATGTCATAGATTAAGAGCTAGCAAGGGAAACTAAGAAGGAGTGGTCCAATATATGGGAGAACCGGGTGAGAAATGTCACCAAGACTTAGAGAAGAGAAAGTATCCAAGGGATGATGGTCATCTCATTTCTACTAAACTCTATGTATTTTTAGTCTGATTGCCACATCATTATCATTTTATGTCATATTTTCTGGCTATTCCCTTCTATATTTTTCAAACAAATCATTTTTAGTCAGTTTACAAGCATTTATTAAAAGCTAACTATGTTTCCTACACAATGCTAAGTGCTGGGAATATAAATACAAGTGAAGAGAAAGACAATTCTATGTAAAAGGGGAAAAAAGATGTGTAAAAGGAAGTTGAAAAATAGAAGTCAGGGAGCAGAGAGAAATAAAGAGGTTCCTGATGCAGGAGCATGATAGAAAAATCCACAGAAATGTAGCCTGGTGGGAAATGATGACTATCCTAAATATCTTCCTTAAATGGAAATTCTGTGAGAGGTCCTTGAATCAGAGGGAGGGACTCCAGGTATGAGAGTATTTCCAAGATGCAAATCTCAGGACAGAAGTGTTCTTCCAAACAGAAGAGGTTTTTGCCATGTTTTCCCCAAATCATCCCTGCTGTTTTCATTGTATGATTATTTTGTTATTGTTCAATTGTTTTGGTCATGTTCCATTCTCTGTGACTCCATTCGGTGTCTTTTTGGCAAAGATGATGGAGTGGTTTGCCATTTCCTTCTCCAGATAATTTTACAGATGAAGAAACTGAGACAAATGAGGTTAAGTGACTTGTCCAAGTGTCTGAAGCTAAATTTGAACTCATGAAGATGAGTCTGATTGATTCCAGGTACTTCATCTATCCACTGAACCAAGCTGACTCCTCTGTTATTGGCTTATTCAATCTAGAAGCCATATTAGCTTATAAGCAGTTTCCACTAACTTATCATAGTTCTTATATTTCTGCCAGTCTCTGATATACCTAGGAAAAAAACTTAGAAATATTTCTTATATTGGAAAAATAATACTAACCCAAACTCTCTGGCTGGTATAGCCACAGGAGCTCTCTTTCCTTTCTCATTGCCATACAACTTGGCCAACAGTTGACTTATCCCATTATGTTAAATGTTCTATATCCTCCCTTGGGCCAATGCTCCAAGAACTGGGGGAAGGAAGGAAGGGAGGGAATCATGAAATTCAAACACAGGTACTTCTGACTTCTTTATTTTGATCCAGTCCTAGCAGTGGAAAGAATCAGCATTACAAAATCGAAATTCCTGGAATCATTTAGCAGCTTATGTCAAAGACAGCTGACTATTTTAGCAAATGAGAATAGTGTCAGTAAAGCCATGTCCAGCATAGCAAGTAATCTCCATGGACCTTTCCTGCCTTATCTTTCTCAATTTTCTAAAGAGTTACACCCCACTGGCTTCTCTATGCTGTTCCCCACCCTTAAAAATAACTCATATATTTGAAAGACAACTGCAGCTCAGACTCTCCTCTGGCTAGCAGAGCCAAAGGAGCCCTCATTCTCTCTCTTCATTGCCATCACCCCACAATCTGGCCAACAGCTGACTTGTGCTTCCCTACACTACCCCTTTCTTCTGTATTCCATCATTAACATTATCATAAAGGCTACTGTACTAAGCTGACCCCAAATAATGGTTGAACCGACTTCTTCAAATTTTACTTCTGTAGCTGTTTCTAAGGTAGCTAGCCAGGTAAGCTACAATTTGGAAGGACTTTAATCCTAAGCCAATTTATTGATTTCAAAGGCCTGTCTGACTGTTTTCTTAGTGGGGCCAGGGGGAGGATGGAAACTGCCTCTCATTGTTCAGTTTCATTCTCCAGTGATTTCATTGCCCCAAGGAGGATCAAGGTCACAGGGCTTGCAATTTTAGTAGCAAAAGAGCATGCCCCCTCTAGAAAGTCACTAAGTAAAAGGTAATGACAAATAAAGAACTTTGTTTTGTTTTTAGAACTATCCTTAATGATCAATTAAGACCAGGTAGAGATTTTTATTTTAGTCTCTTGAAAAAAATCAGTAACCAGCCAAAGCTTCCTGTACTTAAATAAGTTTCATGATATACAAACTCTGAATATCATGGATATTACTTAAAATTTTTGTTCACTATTACATGTTTAGATATATAATCCAATTAAAGAAGTTGTAGCCAGAATGCCCAATAAGCTGGTGTAGGATAGCATAAAGTTCTGAATTGGAAATCAGAGGATCTAGGTTTGAATCTGACCTAGCTACTTACTAAGTATGTAATCTTGGGCAACAAATCACCTTAACTTCTCTGGGTCTGAGTTTCTTTATCTGTAAAATGGGGGATGAGATTGAATAAAATGACCTCCAAAGCTCTTTTGGGCCTTAAATCTAGGCTTCTAAATCTGAAAGTGTAGTAACTTAAAATACAAAGATTGTGGAAAGTCCTGGGAGATATAAAACCTAAAATCATAATCTTTTGAGATGATGGAATTGACTCTTCTAGAACCAACAGGCAGAAATCTATTTCTAAACTTTGTTATTTTAATAAGAAATACAATTTCAATTTTTCCCAATGTACCTTGTATAGTCCTGCTCCAGCTGCTGGTTGACTTCAGACTTCAGGTCTCTATCCTATCCAATCCAACATACCTCTTAGAAAAATGTACCCACGGTCATAAGGACAAAATGAACAACAACAACAACAAATAATAATAATAATAATAAAAATCTATCTCTGACTTTATTCCTTTGAGGGAAGGAATTATAAGATGTAAACAGATAAGAATACATAGGACAATTTGAGGAGGAGGAAAAGAACACTCATTTATAGGGGAAGGAAAAAAGTAGATTCAGGAAAGGCTTCCAACAGCAAGTTGAGTTGAACCTTGGGGGCTTTAGAAGTGGAAGACTAGAAATTCCTAGAAGGTAAAGAATATGTATTGGCATTTAAAGGCTGAAAATTTAGTTTCACTCTGTTTTTTCAGGCTGATTGAACAAAATCTCTCTTTATGAACCTGGACTGCCAATCAAAATAGATTGTGCACAGAAAAGTTGGGATGTGGAATTTGGTTGGAATATAGAATGTGCAAAGGGAAGTAAGATAGAATGAATCTCAGTATATAGGTTGGAACCAGATTATAAAGACTTCAAATGCTAGTTCAATGACTACTTAATGGAGGATCTGGAAGATATCTTTGAGATCTAAGTAGCCTTCTTACCCTGGAAATATCTGACACTGAAAGAGCATGGCTAATAAGAAGACTTGTTAAAGAACTTTAAAAACCAGCAGGAATCATTGGACTTCCTAACACAAGATGAGACTAATGGACAATGGACTTATGGACATTTATAAATTTTCAATTTATGACTATTTGATCATGTTATTTGTTATATACTTCTAGCATGTATTATGTTACTATGTTACTATGTGCTTATGTAATCTATGTAATTATGTGTAATGCCTCCCATATTGATGGATTTATGTTTCAAGGTCATGACCACCCTATGTTCTAAATCAAAAGAAAGGGGGAGATGTTAGGTTCATACTAAGTGCTAATGAGATAATGAGATATTAGGTTCTTACTAAGTGCTAAGTTGGTACTTAACAATTCTCTAATTCCGGCCTTTCCTGGTAGTTTGACTTGTGAATTCCTAAGGAAGAGCTTGCATGCTTGGGAGGAGCAAGCTCATTGGTTGAAGTGGTTCTTCCCAGAAGCCCTTGCATTATCCCACACCTATTCTCTGGGAGGATAAAAGAGGACAGCACTCCAGAAAGAGAAGTCTCTGCTGTACATCAGGCTTGATGCAGCTCTCTGCAGGAAGGGAAGTCACTACTTTAGGGCCCCCCCCTTTTTTTTTTTTTGATGAATCAATCTCTGACCCAATCACCATTTCATGAGGTGTCATAAGCACTTCATTCTTGATTACATTCCTCAATCTTAAAACCTTTCTTCTTCCCCAGAAACCTTCTCCCTTTCAATCTGCCCCAGTCCTGCAGCCCACTTTGCAGATCGAAGAGTCTGTCTTGGTCACTTCCTTTCCAATAGCCCTGCACAGATTATCCTATCCCCCAAATTTCCAGCTCTTCTTTTTGTGTTTTCTTTCCCCATTAGAATATATTTTTAAGATTGTCTTTTTTTGCTTGTGTAATACATTCTCTCTCTCTCTCTCTCTCTCTCTCTCTCTCTCTCTCTCTCTCTCTCTCTCTCTCTCTCTCTCTCTCTGTGTCTGTCTGTGTCTGTCTTTGTCTGTATGTCTCTTTCCTTATCTCTATGTCTCACTTGTTCCCCCTTTTTCTTGCCCTCTTTCTCTGTCTCTTTCTGTCTCCCTCTCATCTATTCCTTTAATTTCAGATTAAAAAATAAAGCCAAGAAATTAAAAGGACTTAACCAAAGAGCGCAATTAGTTGTAGCATAGCAAATAACAGAACTAAAGATCTCTGTGTCATGGTCTAGAATATTGCATCATATTGTTTTATTTAAATTTTCCTTGTGACCATTTGGTTAAATATGTTAAATATATGAGTCAATGAAGTGATATAATAAAAAGAACATTGGGTTTGAAGTCAAGAGAATTTGGTTTCAAATCTTGATCCTCTACTTAATATATTCTATATGTGATTTGAGCAAGTCATTTCCCTTCTTTGAGTTTTTATTTCTTTTCTCTAAAATGAGAGAGCTGAAGTAGTTGACTTCTAAGGTCTCTACCAACTTTAAATGTTATAACTTAAGTCTGATGATTTATGGCCAATACTGTTTAGGCATGGAGTAGAAAAAGCAACCAATTGGTACCTACTAATGTCTAAGCTGGATCTAGACTATATCAATAATGAATTTCTCTATAACCCACTTGACAAGTAGTCAACTGACCTTTGCTTGAAAATATGTGAATGTGAACTCAAAAGTTTCCAAATGGTATAATACTATATAGACAAGCCAAACAATTTGATATCAAAATGATCATTCTAGAGGGAAAGAGATTTATATTTTATTTTTGGATCTCCAGTGTGCAAAGAATAGTACCTGATATGGAATCAGTGTTTAATTAGTGGTTTTTGAAAAAATTTTATTGATTGTTAAGCTGTGATTACTACTCAATAAACTCTAGTAGCTCTTTGTCACCTTTGGGACCACATATAAACTTTTATTTTGGCATTTACAACCCTTCACAACCTGCCTCCAACTTACCTTTCCAGAATTATTACACATAATTTTCCTTCTTGTACTCTAGAGTCCAGAAAACTGGTGATTTTATTGTTCTTCACATGAAACATTCTATTTCTTGTCTTGCCTTTATTCAAGTCATTACCTATGCTTAGAATTTCATTTCATAATCACTCTTAGAATCTGTAATTTCCTTCAATTCAACTCAATAAACACTTATTAAGCACTTACTATGTGCTCAGGCATGGTGCTAAGATCTGGGGATAGAAATAAGGAAAACAAACAGTCCCTAACCACAAAGGAGCTTATAGTCTAATGAAGGAAGAAAATACATAAAAGTAAAATAGAAAGAGAGGAGCCACATCAGAAGTATACTGCTTGGTACATTATGTTCCATGGAGTTGAAACTAAGCAATGGAAAGTGGAATGAGCAAATGCTACCCCATAATAGTTGTATGAGATCTTTTCCTCTATCCCCAACTGCTAGATTTCTCCTCCCATCCATCTACTTTTGTATAGATGTATAATATATATATATATAATATTTTATTATTCTCTTTTTATATACAATACATATCACAGTGCCAAGCACATAATGTGTTTAATTAGTTGTTTATTGATTGATTTTGTGATTGATCCTGGACATCCAAGGACTACCCCAGAGGAGATCCAATTAAACATTAGTTGAATATGTAAGAGTATGGAATAAATCTCTTACCAATATTTGATTTGCAGATTATATAGGCAGGTAACAGACAAAATTATCTCTTTCCATTTTTGCACGATCACATTTTGTAACATTAAAAGTGCATACAAATTTGTCCTCTTTGCATATAAAAAGATAAAAAAAAACTGCTGAGAAAATAACTTTTATTGCTCCAGAAGAGAACTGATAGGACTAAATATTCAAAATCAGAGAAGCCAACTTTGCTGAGGAATTCCATTGGAGTTCTCAAGTTGAGCCATGAAAGGGAGCCAAGAATCAGGAACCTGGATTCAATATTGTATAGGAGATGCCAAGCCCCAAAGCTGAGAACCCTGCTATTATTTGCCCTCAAAGATGTTAGCAGAACTTACCCTAGGCCAGGTTAAAACTGAAGATGGAGGTAGTAAAGACTACTGCCAAGCAACACATGTATCAAGTGGAATGATTTGCTCATCAGCCATTGTTACCACTAAGAAGCAGATGGTAAAAACTGCAAGAAGATATCAGGCTCTCTGACCCATGTGACTGTCTATGAGGGAATTCCATGAGAGGCTATTTTCTCCACTGACATTACATATTTGTGGGAAAGTATACTATGTTTTGAGGGATAGGAGAAAAAGGAATGTTATATTGCTATTGTTTTTGCTATGTCACTTTAGTAAATGCTTTTAATGAAATCAGTTGGTGTCCTGGAGCTGACTAGAGTAAAAGTAAACCCATCAGTGGGAACTCATGAGCTGTAGACATTGGAGAAGGGATAGAGTAACTTAAACTTGAGGGATTTAATATATAAGTGCAAGTTGAAGGGAAAGGAAATACTCAAAGGAGAAGTTCACAAATTCACAGTGGCTCTATAATCAAACCACTTTCTAGGTCCTAAGTAAACTAGGAAAGAATGGCCTAGTACTTCACTGAGTGACTGAACAAGACACCAATGGGATTTGCCTCCTGGGAGAATTCATATTGGTGGTGATGATGAGATATTATTTTCCAGACATCTACTCAGCATATTTGATACCTTAACTAGATGACTTACCAGCCTGAAAACATTTTTAATGATAGCAGCCTAAGAGGTACAAATAAAAGAACTACCTGAAATCCACTAAAAATCACAGTGAATTTATAAATTAGGTTCATGACAAATAAAATTCTTAGACAACATAGGTCATTTAAACAACAAGGGACTCATTGCTATGAGTTAGCTGAATGTAAAAGAAATAAAATTTTTAGGCAATGGAGGGCATTTAAACAATAAGGGACTTGTAAACACCACCAGTTAAAAGGAGTGTTACGGTTTGGTACTAGACACCTACAATTGGCTCCAGAATACTCAATTTTACACATTAAATTTTTTTCTCACCATCTTAATTAAATATATTTGCTTGATTTTTTAGGATGCAATATCCAAGGTCCCTGACTTTTGTAGAATAGTTTTCCCAATGATTGAAGAAGAGGTGCTTCTGGAAAGGGTTACTTAGGAGCATATAAAATTGAGCAATATAGAGATGATGAGCATGTTCCCTACACAAAGGATGCTATTTGTGTAGCATCTTTTCTGAGTCCCTTCCTTAGCCTGCCCTGATACTCAAGGTTTAGACTCTTAAAGGGATCAGTTAAATATAAAAATCTATCTTACCTGACAGGACAGTAAGAGGGGAGAAGATTAAATAAAAGTTATGATGGTGGGGAACTGACAGAAGAAAGGACAGACCAAAGGAGGTGGTAGACAGAAGCAAAAACTTATTGACTGGTCAGTTGTTTGCTATAGAGCTAATTGTCTGCTAACAACAAACTGCTGTGTGCAGAAGATGCAGTAGGTATCATGAACCCCATTTTACAGATACAGAAAATAACTGGGCCTCTGAAAAGTGACAGTCACCAATTTCTAGGTAGAAGAAATCTCTGAGGCTACCTAATCCAATCACCACATTTATTAGATGAATAAACAGAAATGCAGAGAGGTATCAAGAGTAACTTAAAGGAGATCAAATAAGAAATAGGTAGGTAGCACAGCTGGGATTTGAACCAAGGGTCATCATCTGAATTCAGATCTTTCACTTTAAAAACAACTTATAGAAGACCATAATGCTGATATTGAGCCAGGATTTGAGTCCAAGTCAAGCAGCCCCCATCAACTTTGTAATATGTAATTATGTTAAGTTTTAAAGTAATGCTGGAAAATATAATAATGTTGTCACCTTTAAGAGGCTTATGACCACTTAAAAAGCCATTACATAATGGACTCTTATGCCAGTGTTGTGATTTAAAAAGGTAGTAAGCAATAAATTCTACAGATGGGGAAATTTGGACTCAGAGGATGAATAGATTGCCTATGCTCATGAAGGACCTGAGCCTTTTGACTAGACATAGGGTTTTAATCACTGGAAAACATTGCTCCCATTTTCTTCCTCAAGCTGTTACTTCTTAGACTACCCTGAATTACTCCCAGTAATTGCTCCCCCAGAGTGCCCTGGGTGTCTGCCAAGTTGCCCTTTTAAATTTCATTTGGCTTCCTTCTGTAATAGGGAAAAACTAAAAGGATTCTCACATATGGGTTTTCTTTTTTTGTGATGGGCAAAGCTCTAGACTGGGAGTCATGAGTCCTAATCTCTAGTCTTAGCTGGCTTACTAATTAGCATTATAATTTTGGTTAAAATATTTCATTTTTCTGGGCTTCAGTTTCCTCATGTGTTAAATAAAGGTGGGGGAAGCACAGATTGTTAAGAATCTTCTCACCTTTAAAACTCAAATGACCCAATAGTTGGCATTTATATATTCTTATCTGAATTAAGGTATTAATATCCCAGCAATTTTGCAGATAGAAACCTGAATTTCCGAGAGGGTCAGTGACTTGTTCGTTATGGCTACACGATTATAACTAGCAAATACAAGGTATAAACTCAGGTCTTCTTGGCATCAGATTCAGTACCCTATCTATTATGTCAAATATCCTGGGAGCCATATTAATTAGTAATACAAGTGCTGGGGGAACCAGGTTAAGATGTATTTGGGAAATTAACAATATACAAAAATACAGTAGAATGTAGATAATGTAATATGTAGTTTCTAAACTGCAGCGATCTTTATCTATGATTTAAGGGTTCCTAGTTCTATATGTTTGATACAATTGCTCTAAGCCATGCTGCTTCTTTAGGAGACTTAGTCCCTTGGACATAAAATTCCATCATTATCTAAGGGCCTTGATTATTTGATAAAACTTAACAAACATTTTGAAAAATTCATGCTAATGTCCCTTCTCATATTTCATGGTTAGTAAAATAAGCTATAATGTTGTTCATTTTCCTCTGAAAATAGGAACCGGTACCCTTTTCCACCATTAGAATATTCTTTTTGACAGGCATACATAATATGTGTTCAGTAAAACTGTGATTTATATAACACTTCTGGAAAGCAGTTTAGAATTAGGAAAATAAGGTAGTTAAAATATTCCTATTCTTGACCTAAAGGTTCTATTACAAAGCATATAACCCAAAGACATCATTGACATAAAGAAAACCTCCATATATACCAAAATGTATTTATAGCATAAAAAGTTTAAAATTGCCCATATTTATAGCAACACTTTTTTTGTGGGAGCAAATAATTGAGAACAAGATAGATACCCAAGATAGAATTGGGGAATGGCTAAGCACACTGTGATACATAAATCTAATGAAATATTATTGTACTGTTAAGAAATGATGAACACGATATACACAGAGAAACATGGAAAGACTCACATGAACTGATACAAAATGAAATAATAAGAGGAAGGAAAACAATATATGCAATGAATACAACATTATAAATGGAAAGAAAAGGAACTACAACGATAAAAAGTGAATGTTATAAAATTAAGATTAAACTTGGCCCCAAAGAAGAGATATGAGAAAATGCTTTTCCCACTTTCTTTGTAAGGGGGCTATAGGGTGAGGAACATTGCACATAATTAAATATAATTTTTTTTACATATTGATTGGTTTTGCTGAGTTTCTTTTTTTTTTTCTTTTTATAGAGACAGTTCTTTTGGGAAGAAAGTTAATATATGGGAAAACTACAATGATGTCAAAAGAAAAGAGATCGATCAATATTTTGGAAAGAACTTTTTTTTTTTAGTTTTTGTTACTATACCTCAAGGACCAATTATTGACCCATGGTGGGGGGAACTCAAAAGTTTAGGGCTCCTAAAGATCTACTCTGGGAAACACTACTATGAATGGTTTTTCTCTGACTATGAACCTTTAAGAAAGAAGGTTAAGGTTGTCATGCCCTTCAACTCCTGCCAGGCAAATAGACTCTTCCAGTTCTCAAAGTGATCATTAACTAAACAATACCATAGTGCCCTAGAATAATGAATTCATTTCACTCTCACTAATTAACTTTACCTGGGTCACCACAGGATTGGTTCCCATGTACTTAACAGTTACTGAGAACCAACTGAGGGCTAAGCATTAAGACCTATTGCAAGTCCAGCAGGTGAGGTAACCATGGTTTCAAAAGAAAAAAAAAAACACTGGAAAATGCACATAAGTGGTGGTGAGGGATTAAGAGGTAAAAATCAAAGCAAAACTCAGCACGATAGGATAGGAACACCTGTTTCTCCAGTAAAGGGGATCTTTGCCCTTATCTCAGATGGTTCTGCACCTGTTCTTCATTCATAATTTATAGTTACAAAGGTGTTTAGTGGCCATTTAGTCCAATCTGAGGGAAGGGACATAACACAGTTGCAAGGATACAAGCCCTGGAGTCACAGATCTTGGTTCAAATTTTACTTGCTGCCTATGTGATTTTGCATAGGCAACTCAACTTTAAAATGGGATTTGATTTTTGAATGAGATGATCTTCATTTTTCAGGGAGGTGATGGAAGACTGAGGATATTAAGCATGTTGATCAAGGTCACACAAGTAGTAATTGATAGAGGCACAATTTGAAACCAGACCCTTTGACTTCAAATTGTTGTTGTTCAGTCTTGTCCAACTCTTTGTGACACTGTTTAGGATTTTCTTGGCAATTGGAGTGGTTTGCCAATTCCTTCTTTAACTCATTTTATAGAGGCAAATAGGTGTCTGAGGTCAGATTGGAACTCAGGTTTTCCTGTTTCCAAATATAATGCCTGTAACTCACGGTCTCATTTTGTTATTCCAGTAGCAAAAGATTGCTTGCTATTTTCCATACTTACTCCTCACTTTTTCATTGCCTTTTGAATTTTAATTTATCTAAAAAACCCAATTCCTAATGTCCTCTTCTTCAGGAAGTTTCCCCAGTCCTGATAGTAGACAATGGTTTTTCCCCATCTGGACCTCCCTGAGCATTTTGTTTGTACTTTTTGTGCATATAAATCTGTGATATTCTATGTAATTTATACTCACAGTTGCCAGAGGGAATTAAAAGATTAAGTGATTATCCACAGTAATACAAGAAGAAAATGTCAAAAGCAAAACTTGAATCTAGATTTTTGTGACTCGGAGGTCAACTTTCCATCTACAACTTCATGCTGGCCAAGGCACTTGCGTACTTACCATTGTCTTGTTATTGTTGTTGTTGAGTTATTAGTGTGTGTGTGTGTGTGTGTGTGTGTGTGTGTGTGTGTGTAAAATGTGCGACTGTAAGTCATTTTACCTCTCTCTGCCTCAGTTTTATCATTACTAAAATGCAGATAATAATTATTATAATGGAGAAAATAATAATTCCCAGGATTGTGGTGATGAACTTATGAAACAATATATATAAAGTGCTTTACAAACATTAAAGTTTTGTTTCAATGATAGCTATTATTATCATCTAGATTTGGTATCTTCCTCAGAATTTAGTCCAGAATTGTGTATCTAGTAAATATTTAATATGTGTTGATTTTTTTTTTTTGATGTGGCCTTTACAGCAAGGAATATGGCACCCTACAGTGTGAACTGCATGGCATTGCAACCAGAGGCAATCGAGAGGAGGGGAACAAAGAGAGGTCATAGTCTTGGAAAATGAGTGCAGGCCAAAAATATCAAAAAAAAGCAAGTTTGGATTAGAGGAGTGGGGGGTGGTAAAAAATACTAGAAAAACAGCACTTCACTCTTAATCAAATTTTTATAGGGTTCCAAGAGGTTTTAAGGCAAGAACATTCTCTCAGTCTTTCTGCCAGTAAAGTATCAATTTTCAGTAGGAACCCCCCACTGTCCTTTCTTCTCCCTTAACCCTTCAAAAATAATCCCCCAAACCCAAGCAAAAAATAAAGCAATCACATTGAAAACTTAGCTGGAACATTCCCATCTCAGGTGGAATGAGAAAGTTAAGAACTGGACGAACAACTATGTTCTGATCTTCACAAACTGATTGATTTTTTAAAAATTTGGAGAAGCTGTGTAAACATTCTAAATGGTGAGTTGGGCCTTTGGAAGTTCATCTGCTCCTGGAGTTGCAGGGTTGCTACTGGATCAAACATTGGTCTGAGACTCAGGTTTATTTTCTTTTTAGTTCTAACACTGCTCAGCTAAGTCTTCATTGAATGCTAAGGCTTCATTGCATGCAAGGGTAATGAAGAAATGAGAGACTTTCAGGCATAGGTGCTAGGGGGCAAGTCCCTTAACCTCTTAGGGTCCTTAAACAGTTCTCTAGGACTATATGCTAGTTGGCTTGTCAATAAGTATTTATTAAGTACCTGTGGTGTACCAGGCACATATTAGGCACTTAATAAATGCCCATCATGAATATTTTTTAAAATCCCAATTCAGAAAAATATTAGAAACAAGGATAAAAATATAAACTTAACTTTTGTAACTTTACATATGAATGGATTAAATAATTCAATAAAACAAAAGTTTACAAGTTGAGGAAGAAGACAAAACTTTCAAATCTGTTTTTATCAGTTTTGTTAAGTTTTTCCCCTCTTGGTTTCTTAACTCTTTTCTTTTTTCCTTCAAAAATAGTCTTATTTGGAATGGATCTTTTGAAGGGAGAGGGGTAGTAGAAGAAATTAAGCAATGTAATGGCAAATTATATCAAATTTTTTTTAAACTTTCAGACTGTACTGTGTGTCTGACTATATAATGGAAAAGCAAAACATAGGGCAGCTAGTTGGCATGGTGGATAATTGTATTATTACAGATGGAGCTCAGAATCACATGGGGGAGACATTATTTGAACACCATGTACAAACAACCTATATGCATATTAAATAAAGACATAAGCAACAAAAGAAAGGCACTAGCATTAAGATGAATTATTGAGTTTCATTGGAGCTTTCATGTTTGGAATTCTTTAAAGTGATAGGAAGAAAATTATGAGGCAGCTAGATGGCATAGTGGATAAAGTGCTGGGCCCAGAGTCAGGAAATTCATCTTTCTAAAGTCAAATGTGGCTTCATATATTTACTGTCTGTGTGACCATGGGCAAGTCACTTAACCCTGCTTGCCTCAGTTTTCTCATCTGTAAAATAAACTAGAGAAGGAAATGGTAAACCATTCTAGTATCTTTGCCAAGAAAATCCCAAATGGGGTTTCAAGGAGATGGACATGACTGAAAAATGACTGAACAAGATGAAATCATTGGGCTGTACCAAGAGAATGCAGGGGATAATATCACTGAACACTTTAAGTTATCCCTCCTTCAATACTTCTACTTCTAAAGCTAAGTGGATGCATTCTTTGGAGGCCTAATTAATGATTTCATAAATGTGAAACAGCACATATTATTCTGATAAAGTCTTTCATCTCTTCATCCCTGCTAACTTTCACATTACAATAGAGGCTTACATTCTTCTGTCTTAGCACATATTTTGGAATAGTTTTGTTATTATTAGGACTTATGATGTCCATGGAGGCAAAAAAACAGTGTGTGTTTGCTTTTACGTAAGTACATATGTATGCATGAGCATATGACATTTTTGTTGCCACCCAAACTGTCAGATGATACATTTATCTTTTCTGTTTTTCTCTTTTCATTCTTAGGAGCTCTGTAGTTGGATAGGCACATGATTTTAGAGAAAAAGAAAAATAGTAACTTGGAGATTCTGACTGGTTACTCTCTACTGATGTATTAACACTGAGATAAATTTAAATTCAGGACCCCTAGTGAAAATTCCTGGTACTTCATTATACTATAGGAAATGAACAGAGGATTTGAGTATTTGGACATATCCAAATACTTTTGGAAAGGCTTTTTCACCCATTGCTCACAGATATTCCCTCACCCAGAATTCTGGGGATCAGCTCCTCTTATAAGACCCTAATTCCAGCAGGATTCCTTTAAGCTGTTGAACAAATGTTCTCCCTTCCTTAAAGTGCCTCTCCCTAAATCACCTCACAGGATATTTTCCACTCTAAATTATAGGACCTAGTAATATCTTTTCATGAATTAGACAGATACAACTCCATTGCAAGCTCTTCGTCAATAATATGTTTCTTTCCCCAAAGAGCTATTCAACTATACAGCCCTTCCTTAACCTAGATAGCATCCTCATTACCTCTATTTCCTTTCAGACTTCTTAAATCCTTTACAAAGTTGGCCTAGACTCAGGCTGGATTTAAAATTTTTCTCCATATCTAAGAAAGACTGTCTGAGTTTTACTGAAACTGAATTAACAGTTTATGGTCTGCAGCTGGTTTCAACTACTTGAAAAAATCCAGCCAAACTGGAAAACAAGAGGGTGACTGTTCCCCCACACCCACAAAGCTCAGAACCATGCACTGTTCTGAGGTCAGAGGAAAATCAGTGCACCACAGAGCTCTGAGCTATGATGGATGGCTCATTTCTTAGAGGTAGAGAAAAAAAAGAAAAAAAAAAACAGTGGACCTGGTTCACACAAAAGAACAAAGGTCTTAGAGATAGTTAAGACCTCTGAACTGAATAGCAAAGCAGGAGTTAGTTTGATTTATAGAGACCAATAAACTGTAAAATATTTCTGGAGAATACAGGAACATTCATTACAAAGAGAAGAGGGATTTTGCATCTCTTCCCTGCCACTGATTTTGGAATCAAGTACCTTGAAGCTTTCTTGCAGGAATGCATCAGTTATCCCACAATACTCCTAGTTCATGCAAATTACTCATTACAGAAAAAAAAAAACTTTAATTTAAGAACCATTTTAGCAACAGTCAATTAAATAGTTCTTTGTTGACAAGCATAATGTGTCTTGGATTCCTTAGCAAAGTGAGGTATTGGGGAAATGAGATGGGAAGGGATGTCAGCCAATTGATGTGAAACAGACTTTAGACATCAAAGTTGGGAAGTTGTCGATCAGTTCCCATGGATAATGATGCTAGCCATGAAAACTTTCACTCAGAAAATTTTTAAACCCAATAAAATGGACATTACCTATGTGACTAATATGACTTATATTTGTAAAAGTTAGTGATTCACCAGTTTGTATAGAGCAACAGTTACAAAATGTGAAAATGCATGATTATAAATAGAATTCATAGTGAACAAAATAGATTTTTGTGATCTAATTTTTGACATATACAAACATATTATTCTTTATTTCCTAGTTCAGTCATTTTATCCACAAAGTAGTATGAAAGTCTTTGAGTAGAGAAAAGAAATCAGATGTGGAATATATTGTGAAGGTAGAAATGTCGCAATTTGGCAACTCCCTAGATATGTGGGTTAAGGATTACAGTACAGGATAATGCTGAGGTTTGTGGTTATTCATTCTTCATTTTCAAAGAGGACCAATGACATCACAAAGTGATGTCTTGACTTGCATATATTTATTAGAACTTGGTCAACTGAAATTACAAAGCTGGAGACTAGAAAATTGGAGAATAATGTTGTCTTTCATAGAAACTGGGTTTTTTTGGGGGGGGAGGGGGAACAGTAATAGGTACTATTTTGAACATGTTGAGAGTGAGGTGTCTTTGGGATATCCAATCTGAAATGTCTAACTGGCAATTCATTTACATCTTGGTGAATTTACTCTAGAAAACTGCATATAATAGGGTCACATACGTATTATTAGGAAATCTTTCAAAACTTCCTGTCTTCAAGACTAGTATATTCTCTATCATATTCCAGTTTCACTGCAAGGATTATAATCCTCATCTATAGATGAAAGAACTATCTGAGAGAGATGAAATGTCTTCTACAGGGTGATGGTTAACAAGTAGAAAGGCTCAAACTCAGGTCTTCTATAACTCTAAGTCTTCTTTTCAACACACTGAATCATCTATCAATGTGTCCATTTAGGCTTTTAGTTATGATAAACTGAACTAAGAGAGAATAAATGTGATGATAAAATGTTATATCTGCAAGAGACTTTGGAGATAATTTGATCCCTTCATAAAATTCCTAAAATAATAGGGGAAATAGGAACACAGAAGAAAATGTCTTGTAAAGAACTGGTTGAAAAGTAATTCTCCAATTTTCTTGGATATTAGCATATTATCAGACCAACCAAAAATAAACATATACATTTTATGAATAAAGTAATTTGAGAAATGTCAATTGTTTTGTCCAATGAGGTTTAAATAATAAAAATTGACAAAAAAAATTAGTCTTATGATGTTTGGGCCAAACCAAATGATTCCCCATATCCTGGCAGAATGTCATAAAATTTTTTAAAAAAATATTTGGGTTTAGTTTCTTCAAGGCTCTTCCAGTTAACAGTATCATTTAATTTTGAATAAAATTTGTAGATGGGATTTTTAGAATTACTATCTTAAATTCCTGAGAAAAATCTGGCAATTTGTAAACATTAGAGAGACTGGGCATTTGGGAATAGAAGCCAAAATTACATTAGGAAAAAAAAAATCCAGCAAACACACACTTCAAATCCTAGCCTGTCTACCATGAGTAGGCTCTTGAGACATGCTTTGAACTGACTTTTTGTGTTTGCCTGGATATCAGTGGATACTGCTGAATGTTAGACAGGCTACCATGGTGCTTATGTGCTAGATAATTACTGCACATGTTTTTGTTCTGCAGACCTGTTTACCCTGGGTCCACAAATCAAATGCTGGAGAAACATATGCCTACCCTGGTGCTTTCAAAGGTGTATTGATTTCTAAACAGATTTTTTGATAAATGACAGTTCTGCCTTAGGGCTTGATGTTGACCTTTAAGGGAATGATTGATTGTTTACTTGTTTGAGGTAGATTTCCCCTCCCCTCAACTATTTATCTCAACTTAACTGATAAATGCTTAAGTAAAAACCAAAGTTAAATGTATTATTTTGTAAAATAAAGTTGGTTCATTGTTTCTCAGGACTTGAGTAGTTTGATGAAATATTAGAACTGGAAGAGTTATCAATTATCTGGTCTAATGTCACATTTTACATGTGTGGGAACAGTGCCAGGAAAAACTTCAGGGATTGCCCGAAAATGACTTAGCCTAGGCCACATCAATTAGAAGCAGATTGGAACCACAAGGCAAATGGGATGACCCCTAGTACCTTGTTGTTTCCATTATTCCACTGAATAAAAAAACAAATATTCATTTATATTCACATTATTATTGTTTATTAAATACCAGAAGATATTTAGTCACTAAAGATACATGTATAGAACCATTGAATGCTTTTTGATCGAGCTCTATAAATATGTCACTGTTGGCATACATAGGAAAAAAAATCTATATTTTGATATGGACTTAGCTTTGAGTCACATGGATGACTTCTTTGATATAAGAAAAATATTCCCTGGTTCTGCTATTTACTACCCATGTGACTTTGGGAAGAGTCATTTAACCTCTTTCATTCTCAGTTTCATTTGTAAAATTAGTACTTTTTTTTTTATTGTTTCATTTTTTCTGGTTATACATGTATATTAACTTTTTAAATATTCATTCTTTAGGAATTATTTTGGAAGAGAAAAACCATAAGAAAAGGGAAAAACCATGAAAGAAAAAAAAAACCCAGAAAAATAAAAGTGAACATGGCATATCCTGATTTACTTTCAGTCTCCATAATTCTCTTTTCTGGATGCAGTTGGTATTTTCTATCCAAAGTTTATTGGGATTGTCTTGAATTGTGATTCAAGACAATCACTGAGAAGAACCAAGTTTTTCATAGTTGATCATTGCACAATCTTGCTGTTATTATGTATAATGTATTCCTGCTTCTGCTTGTTTTGCTCAGCATCAGGTTGTGTAAATTTTTCCAGGCCTTTCTAAAATCAGCTTGTTCATATTTTTTAATAGAACAATAATATTCCATTACTTTTATTTACCATTCCCCAATTGATGGGCATCCACCCAAAATGAGTACTTTGGATTCTAAAGACTCTTCCAGATCTAAATCTATTATTCTATGATCCAATACTATGCAAGAATTACATGAAATTAGGTCAGATCTTAAAGAAAAAAAAAAGAAAATGTTTGTATATGGTATTAGATGATAAAAATGATATTCCACTAAAGTCCTACTATAATTGCATGGCATGGAAGTGATTCAGTGTTTCTATTGGAGTATAAGTTTAAATATATTGTATTGACTTAGAAAAGCAATGAGTATGGGCTTAGGACTAGGTAGGTAGACAGAGAGCTAGATAAAATATAAGAAGATGGAAATTTTTTAAAAAGAGAGAGCATTTATTAACACTTAACTGTGTGCCAGACACTTTGCCAAGTGCTGGAAATACAAAGAAAAGGAAAAGAAAGACAATTCTAAATCTAAAGGAGCTTCCATTCTAATGGAGAAAGACATTACATTAAAAAACAATAACATCTGAAAAGGAGGGAGGGCAAGGTGGAAAAATCTGGAGTATTGGGAATAGGGCCAAGTAGAAATACACTTGGCTGGCTTGGGAGCTTCTCCAGTAAACTAGAATATATTTTTATAGTCACTTTAAATATGGTAGGCAGTGGTGAATATGAAACCTCTCCCTGGTGAAGAAGGCAAGTTGACAGTTCATAACCATAGCCAAGCCATAGCTAGCTAACAAAAGTTTAGTAGTGTACTCCCTAATTTTTTAACCCTATTCTTTGAAATTAAGATCACAGCCCATTGTCTTAGATTGTACTTTAACTTAGGTTGGAAGTTCTCACCATCTTCTCTAGCTAGCAATGAATGATAGCTAAAATAAAAAGCAAGTAAAGGAGACAAGGTCATTTGTTCTTTTAACTCTCCAGCCACCCTTTTTAATTTCCATATACTGACAGCAAATGCCTTTTGCTTTTTTGTCCAGCAATTTTTTTTTTGTATTTTCATTATAATAATCTTGAAATCCACTTATCACCACCTAAAAGAAATCCCAAATGAAAACTCCCATGAATATTACAGTCAAAGTCCAGAATTCCCAGGTCAAGGAGAAAATAATGAAAGGAGCCAGAAAGAAACAATTTAAATATCATGGAACTATCACATAAGATTTAGCAGCTTCCACATTAAAGGATCAGAGGACTTGGAATATGATATGCCAGAAAGTACAGGAGCTAGAATTATCGCAACCAAAAAACAAAACAAAACAGGTTGGGAAAACAAAACAAAACAAAAAAAATAGGTTGAGAAATTTCATTGGGAATGCAGTCATGGACAGTGGACATTTAGACCCACTATCTTATGATTGACTCAGATCATAGGATCATAGATTGGGAGTTAGAAAAAGATTTTAGATTGGCTACAGTCCAATTCTTCTTTCCCTGCTACCCCCAAAACACATACAGTTTTGCAGATGAGGCATCTGAGAATCAGAGTTCTTACTTACCCAAAGTCTTACAATGAATATGTATCAGATTTGATTCTAAGTCCTTCCAATTTAGAAGTAGTTGTCTTCCTCCTATTATCACATTATATATATATTTAAGACGATCTCATCTCTATTCCAACTCTTCTATTTTTTAATATAAAAAATCTAAAAAGAAAAAAAAAACCTAAGAATAAGTATCTTAAAGTCAGAAGTAATGAAACTTCCATATGTAGATAATTTTATTTGGACCTGCAGTCTTGAAAGAGCTAGAATGCTACCTCTGCTTTTTATTAGCTGTGTGGTCTCTCTGAGCCTCAATTTCCTCATCTTTAAGTGAGGGATATGAATTGGGTTACTTGTCCAACATCCATTCTTAGTCTGGATCTATTGTCCTTAATAAAGTGGGGATAAGCATTCCTATATTACTTACTTTGTATAGTAAGGAATCCCTGGGCTATCTACCTCAGATAGAAGGAAGTTGGATTTTTACCTAGAAATCCCTCCAATGAGGGATACATATATTCTAGTCTAACTCCTTGCTTAACTTCAAAGGATTGTTGTGCCATATAAATGAGATAAAAATATGTAGAGTGCTTTATAAACTTTAAAGCGATATATAGAAAATGCCCCCAAAGTCTTAGGGCAGCTTTGAATTTAAAACCACTCATTTTTGAGATATCCAAAATACATATACCAACCATATGTCCTTGTTGTCCTTGCTCTTTATTTTCAAAGAGGACCATGACATTACACATACACAACCACACACACACACACACACACACACACACGCACACACATGCACCACTTCCAATTCAAGAGAAACAAACTAGAAGGTTGATGTTTTATTTCATAGAATTAATCAAATTTTTCATTTGCACCTTTAAATTATAGCAAGCACACAAATGAAATCCAGTAAAATTCTAATTATTTATAACAGTTAAGCTTTCTGAGAATGGAATGTTCTTCCTTTAGAAGTGAGAAGGCAATCATTTGTTGGGTAAGTTAAAGTGGATTGCACTTTTTGTATAGATGGTCAGTGAGCTCTCTCCCTATCCCCAAACTCTGTGATTCCATAATTTTCCCCTTAAAATGATATCAGTGCAGATACATGATCACTCATGAATTAGTGAAGGACAATTGTATTCTCACTCAATCATGTTGAGTTCCTAATGAACTAATCTTAAATCATGTCACTGGCCCCTTTTCTTTTTTCATCTACCTCACAATTCCTCACATAAATAAGTTTACATTTATAACCAGACTTAATTAAAAAAAATAGATGACATAGGCATCAGGTATTTTAAGAATTGGAATTGCCCTCAAAACATAGGATTTTAAATATCAGTTTTTAGTTTCCATTCTGGAATCTCTTTGGGCCCTCTTCTTTCATATTCATTTAGTATTCAGCCAACATCTGGTTTCAAAACACAAGCATTTAAAAGGAAGAATATTTTTGTGCTAATAGCATTGATCTTAGTGTGCTGTAGGTTCCAAAGATTCCAAGAAGGTCATCTATGATGCCAAGAAGACACTAGCTGAGATGAATTTGTTACATTAAATTGTCCCATCTGGTGTGAATATTTTGCAGATGTGAACTTGACAAAAAGAAACTACTAAAATTAAAAGCCATGTAATTTTTCTATTTTAAATGAACAACTTAATAGTACTACAATTCTTACTAGCAAATAATGAATATTTTAAGCAATATGAGCATAATTTGAACACTGCTCATAGATATTTAGAAGGAATGCTGTTGTTATTGTTGTTCAGTCATAGACAACTCTTTGTGACCTCATCCAGGGTTTTCTTGGCAAAAATACTGGAATGGTTTCCCATTTCCTTGTCCAGTTAATTTTTACAGATGAGGAAACTGAGGCAAGTAAGCTTATTTGATTTGTACAGGGTCACATAGCAAGTAATTGTCTGAGGCCAGATTTGAACTTGGGAAGATGAGTCTTCCTGACTCCCACAAGCTATCCACTGTACTGACTAGATGCCTCCAAATGGATACTATCTGGTTTTATATTTTTACTATTGCATAATTCTCTCTATCCCTTATACAAGGATACTCTGTATTATTCTGTATGCCTTTGTATTGACCATCTCACATACTTGGAATATACTCTCTCTTAAAGATCCTCTTTTCCTTTAAGATAAAGCTCAAATGTCTATGAAAATTTTGTTATCCACCAAATCACTAGTGCTATTTTTTCCAAACCATTTGAAAGTGAAAATTATTTCCTTCCTTTTACTTGTAATCTCAGGGCTCAGAACAATGTCTGACACTTGGTGATGCCTAATAAATACTTCTTGATTGATAAACTTTCTATTTTGCTGGTATGGGGAACTTCCAGGTGAGGAAATTCTGCAAAATTCAGGTTGGTGCCTCTACAACAGTTTGTCTGGGTCACAGCCTGTGTCAGAGGCAAACCTTCCTATGTTAGAGGACAAATCACTACTTGCTCTACCATTACTGCCTCTCTGTGCAAAACAAGTACGAAAAATTAGAAAGAAAGGTGGTGTTTTTCTTCCCCTCACTAGGGTGGATTAGAAAATGCAGCACACTTGTTACCGTAGCATTTTCAAGTAATATTCAAGCTTACCAACAAATTGGGGTATATGTCATTCACAGTCAGAGTAGGATGACTTCAAAGATATCTTCCTGGTGTTTTGTGAAGGCAGCATGTTTTGTTCTTTTCTGGGATGAAAGACAGGGCTTGCTTCTGGGAAGTGCTGCTCTCACAAAGAACTTTACATTCACTATCAAAACACAGCCTTACTTGAAGAGAAGGTACTCAATGTAACAATATGACTCAACAATAGAAAAGAAAGGGATTTCAAAGAAAGGCAGAACTCTAATTGGCATTGTGATTGGATGGTGAAGTTGTTATTCACATGCGCTATTTTTTATAAATAGTAAACAGCAATAAACAATCTCTTCATATTCTGAATGATTGATTCTATTTGCCAGATTTTTACTTATCTGAATTATCATCATTAATTTTTGTTTTTAAAAGTCTATCTTGGGGGGGCAGAGCGAAGATAGTGGATAATAGACAGGACATTACCTGAGTTCTTCCTGGCTTCCCTAAGAATCAACACCAGATCAAGCCTCTGAATGGATTTAGGAGTGATAGAATTCAAAACATCCAGAGTGTAAAAATTTTCCAGTTTAAGATATCTTGAAAGGACTTCCAGAGAGGTCTGTCTGTCCAATATCAGGAAAGCTATCAGCATAATTGATCCTATCAATAATAAAACTAACAGAAATGGTATGATTATATCAACTGATGCAGAAAAAGCATTTGATGAAATCCAACACTATTCCTATTAAAAACACTAGTAGTCATAATAATAAATGCATTTTTCCTTAAAATGATCAGTAACATATATATAAAACAATAAGTTTTATCTGAATCTATGATCAATCTAAATCTAAAACTATGTAATGTAGATAAACTAGAAATATTCACAATAAGATCAGGGTGAAACAACGTTGCCCATTATCACCACTACTATTCAATATTGTATTAGAAAGGTTAGCTTTAGCAATAAAAGAAGAAAAAAATTGAAAGAATTAGAGTAGGCAATGAGGAAACGAAATGATCATTTGTTGCAGATGATATTATGGTGTATCTAGAGAATCCACTAAAAAACTATTAGTAACAATAACTTTAACAAAGTTGCAGGATATAAGATAAACCCTGATAAAACAATGACATTTCTATATGTTATCAAAAATTCAGCAACAATTGATAGAAAAAAAATCCTATTTAAGATAATTGTAGATAATATATAATATTTGAGAGTCTTCCAGGAACTCATTACTGACAAAGCCAGTAGCTATTTGAACATAATTAGAAAGCAGTTTTCACATAAATAAAGTTAGAGTTTCACAATTGAAAGAATATCAAGTACTCATGGGTAGACAGAGCTAATGTAATAAAAATGACAATTCTACCTAAATTAATCTACTTATTCAGTACCATACCAATCAAATAAAGGAAAAAAATACTTAATAGAGTTAGAAAAAATAATAACAAAACTCATCTGGAATAACAAAAAGTCAAGAATTTCAAGGGAATTAATGGAAAAAAACCAAAAAAACCAAAAAAAAAAAAAAAAAAAAAAAAAAAAACCAATGTAAAGATGGCCTAGTTGTACCAGATCTAAAACTATATTATAAAGAAGTAGCCATTAAGACCATTTGGTCCTGGGTAAGAAATATAGTCAATCAGTGGAAAAGAATAGGTTCACAAGACATAATAGTCAATAACTTTAGTAATCCAGTATTTGACAGACCCAAAGACTCCAGCTTCTGGGATAAGAACTCACTATTTGAAAAAAATTTCTGGGAAAACTGGAAAATAGTATGGCAGAAACTAAGCATTGATCAACATGTAACATCTTATACCAAAATAAGATCAAAATGATTTAGCTATAAAGGATGATACTATAAGAAAATTAGCAGAACAAGAGATAGCTAACCTGTGGAGAAGGAAGGAATTTATGTTCCTTCTAGTTCAAAAAAGAACTAGAGAACATTATGAAATATAAAATGGATAATTTTGATTACATCAAATTAAAAAAAATTATACAGGCAAAACCAATGCAGCCAAAATTAGAAGGGAAGATGAAAGTTGGGAAAAATATTTTGTATCCAGTGTTTCAGATAAAGGCCCCATTTCTAAAATATATAGAGACAATTTATAAAAATACAAGCCATTCCCCAATTGATAAATAGTCAAAGGATATGAACAATTTTCAGATGATGAAATTAAAGTCATTTTTAGTCATATGAAAAAATACTCTAAATCACTATTGATTAGAGAAATGCAAATTAAGATAATGCTGAAGTACCACTTCACTTCTCATGACTAGTAAGTCAAAAAAAAAAAAAAAAAAAAAAAAAAAAAAAAAGGAAAATGACAGATGTTGAAGGAGATGTGGGAAAACTGAAACACTAATGCATTGTTGGTGGAGTTGTGAATTGAACCAACCACTTTGCAGAGCAATTTGACACTATGTGCAAAAGGTTATCAAACTGTGCCTACCCCTTGATCCAGCATTGTCTCTATTGGGTCTATTTCCCAAAGAGATCATAAAAAAGGAAAAAGAAAAAATGTTTATATATACTCTTTCTTTAGTGGCAAGGAACTGAAAATTGAATAGATGCTCATAAGTTTGGGAATGGATGAATAAGTTATGGTATATGAATGTTATAGAATATGAATATAATGGGATATTATTGTTCTATAAGAAATGATGAACAGGCTGATTTTAGAAAAGCCTGAAAAGACTCACATGAACTGATGATGCTAAATGAAGGGAACAGAACCAAGAAAACATTGTACATGACAATAACAAGATTATATGATGATCAACTGTGAGTAGGCCTATTTCTTTTCAACAATGAGGTGATTCAAAGCAATTACAATAGACTTATGATGAAAAGTACCATCCTCATTCAGAGAGAGAACTATGAAGGCTGAATGTACTTCAAAGCATAGTATTTTCACTTTTTTGTTGTGGCTGTTTGCTTCTTATTTTTTTTTTTCCTGGTGGTTTTTTTTTCTAACTTTTTGATCTGATTTTTATTGTGTAGCATAACGAATATGGAAATGTATTTAGAAGAATTGCACATGTTTAACCTACATTAAATAGCTTATTGTCTATGGAAGGGTGTAGAAAGAGGAAGGTAGAAAAATTTAGAAAACAAGGTTGTACAAAGGTGAATGTTGAAAAATATTTTTGCATGTATATGGAAAAATAAAAAGCTATTTTAAAAGTTTATCTTTATCATCTCAACTAATAAAGTTAAGTAATTTTAAAAAAATATATCTTTTGTTTATAAAAAAATCTCAATTTCTGAATATATCCCTTCCCAGTAAATGTGGTTATTGAATTTTAAATAAAAATTCATTCAGAGAGCAATATGGGTCTTTTTCTATAGTTCAATGAATGTATTCAATATTTGTCAATAAGCACTTATAAGCATTTCCTTTATGGTAGAAGGAATATCTTTTATGATATCAACAGCTTTCTACACTGAATAACTTCTGGAATAGATATTTATTATTACTGTTTGGAGAAAACATAGTGTAGCCAATCCAAAGCTTTGTTTAAAAGATTTCACTTAGAACTGAAAGTATTTATATGAACTTATTGCAAAGTGAATAAATTGGCAAATAAATTCTATTTAGAGATGGTGAACCGGAAAATACTAAAAGAGTCTGATCTCGCCTTTCAAGTCAAGCTTTTCTAGTCCATCCTTCCTCTCTATCCCCCTAAAAATATACACATATATACATCCTGCCCCATGTGTATATATAAAATATACACATAAGACACATAAAGCTATAAATCCATATTTCAAGTTATTTATAGATATAGATAGAAATAGATAATGTATTTGTGTGTATACACACATGTATATACAAATACATATATACAAAATTGTCCTTCAAAATTACACTTTGATATCTTATGTGGTATGAAAGCTTTCCTTTCTCTTCCTCCCTTTCTCCCTCATAGAGAATATATAACCATAGAGCTTTTTCTTAAATTAATGATCCAGATGATTTCAGAAAGGCCTGGAGAGATTTACATGAACTGATGCTAAGTGAGTAGAACCAAGTGTACATTATATACAGCAAAAACAAGATTATAGGATAATCAATTCTGATGGACATGGCTCTTTTCAATAGTGAGGTGATTCAGAGTAGTTCCATTGGACTGGTAATGGAAAGAGCTATCTGTACTCTGATGGAGAAGAGGACTGTAGGGACTGAGTGTGGATCACAGCATAGTATTTTCACTTTTTTTTTATTGTTGCTTGCTTAGTTTTTTTTTCTCATTTCCTTTTTGATCTCATTTTTTCTTGTACAACATGACAATTATGGAAATATGTATAGAAAAATTGCACATGTTTAACATATATTGAATTACTTTCTGTCTAAGGGAGGGATTGCAGGGAAGGGAGGGAGAAAAAATTGGAACACAAGGTTTTTCAAGGGTGAATGGTGAAAACTGCCTATGCATATATTTTGAAAATAAAAAGCTTAAAAAAATAAATTAATGGTCCAGTAAAGGCAGTCATTGATTGTTAGAGTGTGACCTCTGAATGTAAATTCTTTCAGTTTTTCACTGGAAATCTGAAGTGCATCATCGACAAAGTAATGGGGTTAAATTAAATGACATCTAATCTCTCTTCTAGCTTGAAAGTGTATAATTCTCTGATTCTATTACTTCCACATTAAAAATTCAACTAAAGGATTGAACCAATTCAGCATGAGAAATAGTGTCTAATCAGTCAGAAAAATCACTCTTCCATTTCCCAAATTTCTTGTTTTTCAACATTGTGTCTGCTGGAGATATTTTCTTGTGTTCTCCAGTAAGCATAATCTGCTATCCCAGGTAATAGCATCCTGCTCTGGAATTATTATTTTAATTATTAATTTGAGGAAACATTCTCTTACTTGTGACTATTATGAACCATAAACATTAATTCAGACAGAGGCCAGCAAATCGCATAAAATGAAGTGGAAAAGTGGTGGAAAGAAGTGGGGGTATACTAGAATTGATTAGCTTTTCTGAGCTATTAAAACTCAGTGTCAATATCCTTTTTTTAATCAACCAAGGTTGGTTCTTAACCTGCATTCCCTAAGTCTGTCATCACTTCAGAGCATCCATGATGATTTATTTTCTTTCTGGGTTAAACAAATGACCCTTCTCCCTGAAGGAGTTTTAAAGACAGAATTACTATGAAATCATAGTGGAGCAAACAGATTGGTAAATAATACTTCAGGTAACAATCACCAGGACCTCCCTGTCTGATAAGAAAACAAGGAATGCTCAGGGCTCTGCTTTCTCCTCACTTGGGAGTATGGGCAAACAATCTTCCCCCATCCTTCCCTCTCCTTATACAACTTAGATTTATTTAATTTACTTGTAGGTAGGAGAGTTTTCATGATAAAAAATAGCCACTTAGGCATGAGATTAGGTGGCAGAGGGACAGACTATAGATATTACCTGCAAATTCTGAAATGCCAAATTTCCTTAGTAATTGAAAGATAACCACAATCATAAACATAAAATTATTTTTGTCTACAATTATTTTATTTTAAAATTTCATTTATTTGTTAAACAATAAACTGATTTTAAAAATTTTTATTTAATATTTCCCCCAGTTACATTCAAAACAATTTTTATGTTTATTTTTAAAATTTGAGTTCCCCACCTACAATTAAGAAACCACATGTAAAGTTATGCAAAACATTTCCATAAAAGTCAAGTTGCAAAAGAAAACATAGATCTCTCAGTCTAATGAAAATAAAAACCCACAAGAAAAATTAAGTTAAAAAGAAAGAAAGAGAGAGAGAGAGAGAGAGAGAGAGAGAGAGAGAGAGAGAGAGAGAGAGAGAGAGAGAGAGAGAATGTATTCATTTTGTATTCAGACACAATCAGTTCTATCTCTGGGTAAGGATAGGATTTTTATCATTAGTCCTTCAGAGTGGTTGTGGTTGACTAGACTATTGAGAAAAGCAAAATCATTTACATTTGGATAATAGGGAATTTTTTAATTCACTTAATTTTTCATGTGTAGATAGCTAGGCTGAAAGATTTTGGATGGTTACAGATCTCATAGAGGATGCTCTGCATTATTCTGTGATCTGACCCTTTAAACACAGTTATCTACATCTGAAAGATTGCCATTGAGTGGGACTCTCTCTTAGATATTGATTTTGCATTGGACCGCCTTCCTGACAGTGAAAGTGGCATCAGAGAGTAGGATTAGAGGAATGGGCTAAATTATAGAGAAAGATATAGCTTAAGTATAGTTTTCTTGTGGTTAGAACTTTCCAGAAGTGGATATCTTTGCTTAAAGTCAGTAAACGTTAAAATCAATGCTGATGTAATTTGAAATTTCTCATAACATTTTTCATGGAGTTTCTGAAAATCCTCATCCTTTTCAACAGATGTTGGTGCTTAAACTATAATTCAAGGTATCTTTAAAAAAAATACTTTCTCTGAATGTCACAATGTGTATTAACCAAACGCATGAAATAATTCTTTTGTAAGAAACTGATTAAAATGTAACTGAGAGGGGGCAGCTAGATGGTGCAGTGGATAGAGCACCAGCCTTGAATCCAGGAGGACCGAAGTTCAAATCTGGTCTCAGACACAACACACTTCCTAGCTGTGTGACCCTGGGCAAGTTACTTAACCCCAGCCTTGGGGGGGGGAATGTAACTGAGAAATATTTGACAAATTAAATAAAAATATGATAGAACATAGATGATGTTAATATATGGTTTTTACAAGTCAATATGTGGTCCATACAGATATTATGGTTTAGTGGCTACTGTTTGAATTTAACACTAGTGCTTTATACTGATCTGTAGATACACAGCTTTAGTGGAAAATACTGAATATGTAGTGGAAAATAGTTACTATTCTAAATAAAAGTTACTATTCATAACTGGAGATCACAAATGCTTTCTATTTCCTAGAATGCAACATGGCTTCAGGCTTTCTCAGTGAGAATAACATCGCTGGGTTAAGTGGTACAGAGAATGGCAAACTTCTGTCTCAAGAAATCAGTCAAATTCTAAAAACAATCTTCAACTATAGTTCCAAAACAGAGTAGGCCTAGGGAAATGTTTTAATTTAAATTATCTTTTATTTGGGATATAGATGCCCTGGAATCCATTCAGTCCTATAATTATCCAAAAGGACAACAATGACAGCAATAAGCATTTTTAGAGTGCTTTAACAAAGATCTCATTTAATCCTCACAAAACTCTGGGAGGGAGATACTATCATTATGCTCATTTTATAAATGTCACTGTGATCACACAATGGGTAGATTTGAATTTTAGGTCTTTCTGTTCAGGTCCAGCATTGTCCCTACTGTGCCACCAGTTTCATATCATAGTGAGGTTATGTAAGCCTTTAGGCCCCATTAAGAATTAAACCTATTATTTTATTTTTATTCCTTCAGAAATCCATCAAATTGATAAGAAATGAGGAACAGCTTTTAATTCTTATGTTCAATCAATCACTAATTAGTGATAGTCTATTTATTAATCTAGTTGTGCTAGAGCTAACCAGTTTACCAGAACTGATTAAAATTTTCCATGTGAATATTTATATCTCAGAACTTGGCAAAAACAACAAGTCAGGGCTTGATTTATTATTTTCTGAAGAAATTGTTATTTTAAAAAATTGTTTTATTTTTCCAAATACATGCAGTGATAGTTTCAACATTCACCTTTGCAAAACCAAATCTTTCTCCCTGCCCTTCTCTACCATGCTTAAGTGAAGGGACAGGTCAATTCTCTGAGAGCCTCCACAACTGTGAATCATAACATCTGAAAGAGTTTCAAAGTAGCCTTTACTGATACAGGTATTACTTGTGGACTGGAAATGAAATAATTGGAGGCAGAGGGAAGAGGAGAGAGATCAGACAATGCAATTGCCTCTCCGTAGGAGGTCAGAGAACAGGCCTCTCTCAGTCTCCTTGTATCATCCACCTCCTCCTCCTTCTCCTCTTCTTCCTCCTCCTCCTTCTTCTCTTCTTCCTCCTCCTTCTCCTCCTTCTCCTTCTCTTCCTTCTCCTCCTTATCTCACATAAAGAGATCCATTCTACAGGTCTGAGTTAGACCTCCAGCAGCCACTGGCAGGTGGCTCCCATATCCCAACACTTCTCCCCCTTCCTCAAGACAGCAAGCAATCTGATATAGGTCAAATATGTAATTTTTCTAAACATATTTTCATATTTGTCATGCTACATAAAAATAGTTGATTTATTGTTGTGTTCATTGTTTAGACTTAAGAAAGTGATTAAACATAAAAATATACCCTCCCCAAGATATTTGATTATTAAATATATGTAAGCAAATCAATAATGTTAGGATGCCTTGGTTCTGGCCTTCCCACATTCCCATAATGCACCGACCCCTTACCTTCATCTCATAAACTCTGTCTCTGCCTGTGTGTCTGCCTGTTACTCTTTCTCTCTCTTCCTTTAAAACTGTGAAGCTGAAGCACCACCTTCTGTATACAGCCTTTGTTGATTCCTCCTCCCATTCTCTTTCTTCCAAGCCTACTTTGCCTTCAACTACTTTGTACAGAGATTTGTGTTAATTAATTTAATATTTAGCTTGCATATATTTTCATATGTATTTTCCCCCACATTAAAATATAATTTATGCTTAAGGATTATTTATTCTTTATTTCTTGAACACCTAGAACAATGCCGGACACATAGGAGGTACTTTACTAATAGCATTAATAAAAGTAGTAGCAGGCATTCATGTAACATTTCAAGGTTAGCAAAATGCTTTACAAATATCTTTATTTATGCTCACAAAGCCCTGACAGGTAAATGCTATTATTTTACGTAAGTGGGAGTTTTTACAATTTATGAAAGACAGATAAGGGGCAAAGTAGATAGAATACTAGGTTTGGAATAGGAAGACTCATCTTCATATATGTTCAGATCTGGCCATAGATACTAGCTGTGTGACTCTGGGCAAGTCTTAACCTTATCTGGAACTGGAACAGTAAATGGCAAATCATTACAGTATCTTTGCCAAGAAAACCCAAAAATGGGGTCATGAAGAGCTGGATATGACTGAAACAACTGAACAATAATAATATGGTTTACAGGGGGAAACTGAAGTAGGCAGGTATGAAGTGAATTACCTAGAGTCATACAAGTAGTAAATGCCCAAAGCTGGATTTGAATGCAAATCGTCCTGTCTATAGGTCTATCACTCTACCCACTGTGCTGCCTTATTACCTCTATCCTTGTTCATTTATTGATTGAATTTATCTAATGTTATTTTCACTACATCACATTGCATAAATAATTATTAATACACATCAGAAATAACAGTATAGACCATGTCTAATGGTGTGAAAAACACTTATTCTTGGAATTTCTTCCATTGATCAAAAGTCCTTCTAGACCAGATAATCCATGATTGAACTTGCCTTTGAGAGAGGAAAGATAGTATGTAAATCCCTTTTCTGTCTTTACCTATTACTCAGATTGATATGTTGTTTCATATACTGAAACCCTACTTGGAAGTCAAGAGCTTCAGGTTCTTATCCTGGAATTCTTCTCCAACTTTCTCACTGATAACATGGATCTAATAGATGATGTTTTTTATGGCATGCCAGGTAGTTTTTGTCCAAAGTTGTAATATATAGAACTAGAAAGTCTTTTAGAATTCAAACATCTAACCTATTCATTTCTGATTATATAACTGAGGATCAGGAGTTGAGATGATTTCAATTAATAAAATTAGTAAATAACAGAGTTGGCTTTTGAATTCAGTGCATCTGACTCTCAAAGCAGAGGTCTTCCCACTGCTCCACACTTTAGAGACACTGATCAGACAAAAATTGATACTAGATGCTAGAGCCCCAGATCTGGGATGGAGGGACCAGTTATGATTTTTGTGCATAATTCCATTTATATTGCTGAAAAAATGTCAAGCTAATACCCTTACCTCTTTGTCCCCTTCTTTCTTTATTCTCTTCTTTGTCTTATCTTATATTGAATTAGTCACAAGATAATTGGTTTTTTGTAGTCAGAAACTGTCAGTGTTGATGTCAAATTTTGATATTTGCTAGTGAAGTTTTCCTTTATGTCTCTGCAATTATACACATCTTTGGAATTAACTAATTAATTATTGATAGCCACTTCATATTTTTCAAGTGTTATGTTAAGTAAGTGTTAAATAAAGTTAGGTGATTTTTTTTCCCAAAAGGGAAGCAACTTAATTGTGAAGACAACAGATTTAGAAGATGCAAGACAGAGGGAGAGGCGAAATGACAAAAGATTATGATCAAATAAAGGAATTTCAAAGTTCATAAAGCAATATAGTGTTGTACTCCCTGACAGATATGAACACTTTTGGAGAAAGGTTTTAATTAGTTTTATACAAAGAAAAGTTCAAAGTAGGAGGTTTTATGATTTTGGTACTTTTGTGGAAGGGCTGGACCATGTAATGCATGTAATAGGGTGATTGGTCATTGAGGCTTCAGTCCTTAATAATGCATAATATACAAATGACAAATTGGTTTGCCTGCTTTCAGGGATCCTTGATAGAGGTGCCCTTTCCCTCCTTGCTTCAGAGAATGTACAAATATTCTCTAATGGTCCCTGTTAGCTCACTGCATGGTGATGAAAAACCTTTTTTAATTGTATGTTGAGCTGGAAGTGAGCATATATATATATATCTATATATATCTATATATATATCTATATATATCTATATATATATATATATATATAAAGCTCAGATAGCTGAAAAATCTCTTTTCCTTAGTAGCAGGTAAGGGAAGAACTGCTGTATGTCTTTAGTTACAGGGAGAAATAGCTCTATTGATAATTCCAAACAACTGGCTGCCATTGAACATGAACCATGGCCAGTTCTATATCTGTTGTATTTATTCTTTCCTAATCTTAGGTGAATAAATATCAGGGATAAATCAGAGAGGGTTATATCAAAAGGTTGTACTATCTGTCAGTAATAGCAGCAGTAGCTCCAAGGAGTCATCTGTTTGGACCAGTCCAGTAGTAAATTTATACATAGCTTGTGCAAAATAACTTCCAAGCAAGGATGTGACATACATTGGCTATGCCATGTCCAGAGGTGAATTTGGTGGGAAGAATGTTTTGTAACCACCGCTTTAAATTTGAGTCCATACTATTTAGGGCCTGAAGTAATAGAGAAGTATTTGTTCTCAATTTAGGAGGTTGTTGTACTTATGTCCTTGTTATCCTCCATAGTACAATATCCCTTTGTAAAAGCTAACTAGTGTTAATTAAATTATATTGGAGACCTATTAACTGATAGAAAAATATTAGGTAGAACACAATCGATAGCAGCAATCATATTAGACTCTCTAATTCCTCAAGGTTATTCCTATAACTTTGAAAGGGAAAAGTAGCTAATCAAGTTCTGGTGATATGACCCAAGAGTTGAGAAAATAATTCCAGAGTCTCTGTGCTTCACTTTAAGAAGACTTTGTGCTTCACCATGCAAAAAATAGATCAGCAATAAAACTTTTAAAAATGAAGATTTAAAAAGAAAAGACCCTATAGTAATGGTTTTTATGTTCTAAAACTACATCTACTTTAAAGATAATTTCTGAATAAAAAAAGTTTTCATAGGATTTTAGAGTTCAAAGGTCATCTAATTTAACTCTCTCATTTTACTGATTTGGAGAATGATTGCCAAAGCTATTTGTTATTTGCCCAAGCTAACACAAGTAGTATCAGAACTGGAATCTAAACTCAAGCCCTCTGACTTCAAATGTACTCACTGCAAAGACACTGTACTATACAGTATGTGTTTTGGTACATGATGGAAATTCTGGATACTTTGCTCACATTTGGGCCTTCAGGTTAGCACTTGAATAAAATCTTTAAGTGATGACATCATAGTTGTTATCATCACAACATTGGGAATGCCAGAGATTCTGTACAAGAACAATTACTCTCATATTCTGTAGCTCTTGTTGCAAGGTAACATCCAATTAATACAGAAATATAAAAATATGAGGCCATTCCTTGACAGCATCTCTTGTTGAGGAATGATTATTCCAGTGTTTTTAAATGTGTGCTATGCAGAGAAAACCAGCATTGTGGAACATATGTTGTAATCATTCGTACATGTTGACTTCTATTACGTTTTTCATCCAATTATTTCTGTAGACATTATAGCAATGCACCTCTGGATTTATGGAATGGGTAAAAGCTCTAATTGTATTTGATTATTCCATTTCACATTTGTATGATGGAAAACTAATCTTACTTTGTAGCTAAATGATCAACATGTGGAGAAGAATAAGAGAAAACAATCCTTAAAATGCTTTCAGAAAAATCACTGTAAATGCAAATAATTTATGGAAAGCATGCTATAAATGCTCTTTTTGAATAAGCCTTTCCTGTGTTCTCCAAGTAAATCCCTTCTTCCAATAATCATTCCTTTGTACCACACTTAGGCCATTATGACCACACCAGACTCATAAGTTTCTATACCTTGCCTTTTAGGAGGCTGGAAAGGCCCAAAGTCTTCTGAGTAAATCTCAGATGAACCAGACTAATTGCTTTGATAATGGAGGCATATGGCTTCTTTCAAGATCTTGACTTTTTAAATACTTATTTAAAGCAAACATTTGCAATGCCCCATGAAAGGCGCTTTTCCCTCCTGATTCCTCTTGACCTTCTGTGACCTTCTTCCCTGTTGTACATTGCTTTTCTCTGGGGATGATTAAACCTTAAGAGACTTTTTATTTATTCTCCAGTGGACTCCAAGGGCTCACAAAAGGTTTCAGAAACTAACCTTGAATCAGAAAAGCAGGGTGTGTGAAGCAGATTGGTTCTACTCCAGCACTCCAGTGGAATAATAAAACATTCCCTTCTGCATCTGCTTAAAGAGAGTAGGAGCTCACCTCTAAAAAGATGAAACCAAATGTCTAAGAAGCTTTGCCATTATTGCATCTTCTAGTCATAAATCCCCAATATTCATTCAGATTTCAGAATAAAATCTTTTTTCTTCTGCCTCTAAAGCCTAATCCACAGCAATGTAAAAAGTTTAATAGATGTCACTTATATGCTACAAGTGTCTTACATATATTACATATATTATCTTATTTACATCTCACAAAGCACCTATAAGGTAGGTGCCATTGTCTTCTTCATTTATTGATGTGGAAAATGAGGCAGAAAGTTCTAAGTGACTTGCTCAGAGCCACAGAGCTAATAAGTGGCTAACTCAAATCACTTCCTTTCCTCTTGTTCTCTGCAGTCTGGCTCCCTAAATTCAACAGAAATGGTTAGCCTCTCCAGAGTCATTAATGACTTCTTAAGAGCCAAATTTCATAATTTTTCCTCAATCCTTATACATCTTGACCTCTCTTCAGCCTTTGACATTATTACTCTCTTATCTTTTATGTTCTCTTCTCTCTAGATTGTTGGGTTGGGTTTTTTTTTTTAGACACTGTTTTCACCTGGTTTTCTTTCTATCTGTCTGACTCTTCCTTCTCAGTTTCTTTTGCTGGCTCTTCATGCAGGTCTTGCCCTCTAAGCATAAGAATCTTGCAATGCTTTGTCTTTGGAAATGTTCTTCTCTTTCTATACTACTTGGTGATCTCATTAGCTCCCAAGGAGTCAATTATCATCTCTATTCAGAGGATTTTCAGATCTCATTAGCTCCCAAGGAGTCAATTATCATCTCTATTCAGAGGATTTTCAGGTTTATTTGTCAAGTTTTAACTTTTTTTCCCTCCAGTCTTGCATCCCCAAGTGCTTATTGGACACTTCAAACTTATAAACATCTTAAACATAAATCTCATAAATATCTTAAAGTCAATATGTCCAAACTGAATGTACTGTCTTTCCCACAAGACCATCCAACCTTTCTAACTTACCTATTACTTTTGAAGGTGTAATACACCTTCCACTTATCTGGCTCACAAATTAGGTTCATCATCAACTCCTCATTCTCTTTTATATCACATATTCAATCGTTTGCCAATTTCTGTAACTTTCAGCCTTTGCAATATTTCCTCCATATTGCCCCCTTCTCTATTCTGTAGGCTTTCACACCTATAATAGCTTTCTAATTGATCTTCTGACTCAAGTCTCTCTCAACTCCAATCTATCCTCCACTCATCTGTTAAATTGACTTTTATTAGAGTATTAACCTAGTCATGTTTCTTCATTCAATAAACTCCAGTGACTCCATATTACTTCCTGGATCAAATAGAAAAGTTTCTTTGGCATTCAGTCATTCACAACTTGACCCCTTCCTACTTTTTCAGTAATATTAAATTTTACTTCACTGAAAGCCAAGTCCACTGAGATACTTTCTATTCCTTTCACACAGTATTCCATTTCTACCTCTATCTTTGTATTAACTGACCATATTCCTGGAATATTCTCCTTCTTCACAACTACTTCTTAGCTTCCTTGAATTCCTTTAAGACTCAACACAAGTCTACTTTCTGTCAGAAACCTTACCTATTCCTCCTTCTGCTAGTATCTTCCATTTACACTGTCTTATATCTACATAGTTCTTTGTATGTTGCTTTTCCCAGCGGAGTGTGAGCTCTTTGAGGACATAGACAACATTTTACTTTTATATCTGCTTCATTTAATACAATGTTTGACATAGAGTACATGCTTAATAAATGTCTAGTGACTGATTGATTTTAATTTTGATATTTTGACAGATCCATAATTTTATCAGTATTTGGATGACTTCTTTTTTGGACAAAATAGTATTGCTGAATTTAAGAAACACCATCTTGACACTCAGGTTAAACCCATGGTTCCAGTCTAGCTTTAGTAAACATTTAATATATTATTTCCAGTTTTTCTGGTAACCTCATTTATGTTAACAATGGGTTCTCTGGTACTTTCTACTACTGTAGACATTTTATTTGCCTCAAATGGATCTGTGATCTCATCACTGTGGATATGCTTACCAATGATATAAGTTTTAATCTATCCATATCTATTATGTCTGACTCTTGTCCATGGTTTTCCACAAGTCTGTTACAAGGAATTTACCAGCTACTATCCTTGCCTTCTAACTTGCTAAAAGCATCCCTCTTTTTCTCTTGCCATCTTGAGGGTACTAGGAGATCAAATGAACCATCCATCTTTTACCTCTTGCTTTCATCATATAACCAGAACATTTTGTCTTTGATAATAACATATCTCTTTGTTAACATCTTTCTCTACAGTTCTTTGTCATTGCTTATTTTTTATGTACTACAACCTTATCAGACCCACTACTATAAATCTCTCTTGTGATCTGCATGATACTCATATTAGTTCTTTTAAAGACTGTATTATTCTGTGATCTATAGCCATACAATAAAAGTAGAAGAATATTAATATTCTAAAAATCAGAGAAGCTTAAAGGCATTAAGAAACTTTGCCATTCCCTGAAGAGGATAACAAATATTTAGGATTAGGAAAGCATTTTTCACATATTATTTCGTTTGATTCTCACATCAACCCTGTGAGGTAGGTGCTATTATTATTCTCAATCCCAATTATCATTCCCAATATTATTCTTAATTTGCAGTTGTGGTAGCTAAGACTAAAAGTAGTTAAATTGTCAGGCTTGCACAGGAATTCTTTTTGGGCTTAAGCCCAATTAGCATTTTCTTTGAAGTTTTGATTGTAGCTGTTTTCACATTGTTCTCTTCTAAATTTGTGTCTTGGTTTTTCCAGTCATTCTAATGGCAGTACTAGCTTTTAATAGTCATGATCTTTGTTGTTGTTGTTGTTGTTGTTGTTGTTGTTGCTATGTACTCGTTTTTCCAGTCTATATCTTGACTTTCAATGTTATATTAAAGTTGGACTTTGCTCACCTAGGAATGAGCTTTTGGCTCATCTGTGCCAAGCTTCAGGCTATTTTGTGCTACTATCTTCAGAGTTAGTTCTGGATGTCTGCAAGTTTTACATACTTCCAAGGTGCTGTGATCCAGGGAGCTGTGGGGGTCATTGCTCTCCTGGTCTGTATTCAGGTCTCTAGCCAAGAAGGGTTCTTGTTCCCCTGTAGCCACAAGCATTAGTACTCCTCTTTGCTTTGGAACTATGACCAGGGTCCCTTTTTCCTTGTGTTCTACTGCAAGGATTCTTCTTTGCCTGAGAACTATGATCCTTAACTGATTCTTGGCAATAAGATTGCTAGTCAGCGCCAGCTGCACTAAATACCAGCAAGGGGACCCCTGAAATTCCTAACCAGTTTTCTGACCCCTTTCCCAAAAATGTTTTAAGAAAAAGATAAGTTAATGCAGCTTGGGCCATAATAGTTGATAGTTTCATGGGAAGATTGTATCAATATAGGCAAATAATGTACCAGCTTTAGACCTCTCAAAATATTAAGGTAAATTACACTGCCACACCCACTGTGAAATTAACAAATTTCATGGTAATTTTAAAATAACCTGGAGTTATAAAATACTGGTTCTGGAAGGGACCTTGAAGATCATGTAGTTCAATTCCTCACCCCATTTTTGTTCTTACAGCCAAATAAACTGGGTCCCATTTGATTGTGTCTCTTCTGAGAAATCTAAAAGGAACAGAATCTCTTGGGTCCTCATACCCCAACCCTATCCCACTGATCATTTTCTTAATTATTTCAGGGGGTGGGACAGACGGGGAGGCATAGAGGAAGACAAATAATCTTTGTACCTGGGACACAAATGTGCCCACCCCACCCCTTTCTTCAGACAGCCCCATCTGGATGACATCCAAACCATGAAGTCCATCTGTCTGACAATTTGTCCATCCCTCTGTCCCTTTCTTTCTTCCTTCCTCCCTCCATCACCCCTTTCCTCTTTCTCTTCCTCTGAGCACTGTCCTGGCCTGTGACCCCACCTTTCTTGCCATCTACTTCCACAGTCCAATACATCCCAAAAAGGACCACTATGCATGAAATTTCAAAAGAGCAGCTGGTAGGCACAGTGGGTAAAGTGCTGGAACTTGAGAAAGGGAGATCTGGGTTCTAATTCATCCTCAAACTCTTACTGTGTGACCCCAGGCAAGTCATTTAACATTTATCTGCCTCATTTGTAAAATGGGAATAATTGTACTTACCATTTATTGTTGTTGTGAGGACAATATATGTAAAATACATTAAGCATTAAGCTTTATAAATGCTACTTATTAAATGACATATTTAACTTAGTATCAGCTGCAACAAGTTGGTGCATGTTTTTTGGAAAGAGTAACTAGCAGCATGATTTAGTTCTTGTAAGGAGCTATAAGTAGTATATAAACATGAATACCTAGGTATTATAGGAATACAGTAACTATTAAATGAGGAATCCTCTAAATGAAACATATGTAAATCCAAGGCATTATAATTAGAACTATGAATTATCCCCCCAAAAAAGCTAAATAAAATAGTGTAGTTTTAAAAAGGAAGTCTAATAATTATTTTCATTTGTGGAATCTGGCAAATTTTCATGGATTCCCCTTTCTTTTTTAATATCTCATTCTTGTTTTCCTCCCATTTTTCTTTTCTTATTTTTCTACAATAGTAACTCTTATACTTAAAAAGAAATCTGGGTATTCTTTTTCATTTTGGAAATTGGGTTGCTTCTGAAAAGACTATCTGTTTATTTCTCTTCTGATATGATAAACAGATAATAGCACCTACAAAGACTAAGAAGGAATATATGCCATTTTAGGAGAAATAAAGAATTCTAAAAACACTTTCAGCACAGAATCAACATTGTATCTGAAAAGTATGCTGTACAGTTACTGCTAGAGAAACTAATATTTTAGGAATAATTAAAAACACATATAGTAAACTTTCCAATTTTATATTTTAACCATTATATGTGCTTTGAGTTTGAAGTGGACATAAGCAACAGGGCAGGAGAGAAATAGAGAAAGGATATCATTTTTCCATAATACTCTTGTGTGGGAAGGGTCGGGTGTAAGACCCCCTTCCCAATCCAATTAACTAATCAGAGACATCAGGTACAAAGAGAAAACATTTATTTAATCCCTGCAGGGAGAGGCCCAGACACATACCTGGGAACCATCCCAACTCCCACCATGTGCTCCTGGAACCTGACCTGCTTCCAGTTTGTCCAGGGCTTAAAAACAAAAGACTTGAGCCTTTTCATTGGATAGACTAACAGGATGTAACCATCCTTGACGAATGATCACTAATGCTGGCTGCCTCCCACAGGCCATGTCATTTCCTGCAACTTCCTATATCTCAGGTTCAAAATTCATTCTTCCAGAGATCAACTGACCTCCTCCCAAGGTCCAAAAGTTCTGGGAACAATAACAAAAAAGAACTTGATCATAAAAAGCTGGAACTACCACCAGAATGGCAGGGAAAACCAAGACACAAACTTAGAAGACAACAATGTGAAAGCAGTTACAATAGAAGCAAAAGAAAAATACTAATTGGACCCAAGCCCTAAAATAATTCCTAGAAGAATTAAAGAGATAAAAGTGGTAGAGGAGAAATTAGAACTTTATCCAATATCCAAAAGTATAGATGTCTATTCCACTTAACACTCAAGTTACAAAAAAGTTATTTTCCAGAAAGTAAAATCAAGAGAAGGGCTAAAGAACTACTCTTAGTTTAGATCTTTTCCCCTCAAAGGATTTCTGTTTAAAGAATGCTACATTTTGTTAATTATTGTCCATCCATTTCTCCTCTCTGTCTATTTTAAAGGTTTGATTTGTTTCTTTTAAAACTATATGAAGTATTGCTAGGGTGGGAAAATTGACAAAACAATCTCTATTTCAGTAAGTTGATCAACACTAATTTTTTACTATGTGCCAGACACCATGCTAAGCCCTGCAAATACAAAAAAAAAAAAAAAAAAAAAAAAAAAAAAAAAGGCAAAAGATAGTTCCTGACCTCAAGGAACTTAGAATCTGATAGGGAAGACAACATGCAAACAAATATATACAAAGCAAGCCATATACAGGATAAATAAGAGGGACAGCTAGAGAAAATGTCCCTAGCATTTTAGATAGTTTTTCAAGTTATACATAAAGCTATGAGGGGGAGGGAGAAAAATGGGTAGAGTATCAAAAAAGAGAATGATTCTAGAGTAAGGTTTTCTGCATTAGAAATACCTCTTCCTGCAGTTGATATAAACAAAATCATCAGAAATAGAGAAGAAATCAAAGAGGGAGAGAGAGGGAGAGAGAGGAGAGAGAGAGAGAGAGAGAGAGAGAGAGAGAGAGAGAGAGAGAGAGAGAGAGAGAGAGAGAGAGAGAGAGAGAGAGAGAGAGAAGGTGTTGATGGTGAGATCAAGGCAAATAAAAAATTACTGATTGAGGAAGCAAAACTCTGCTCCATCCATTCCAATTATTAACTCAAAACATCCATAATGGTTGAAATATAAACAAATTATAAAGTTTGAAATTGGCTTATTACTTTAAAACAAAACAAAATACAAAAAATACTCTTTAGGTTCATAGGAAAAAAGTTCATAGCTACAGAACAGCAAATTTATTTACTATTACTAAGAAGAAATTTTAAAAGAAAAGGAGAAAGAAGATAAAAATTTCAATGCCATTTGAGTGTTAAAACTAGATAAAGTTACTCAAGGGGAATATGAAAACACTAAACAATATGCTATGTGTGTCTCTGAGAGAGATAGAAAGGGTTTTGGTAGGTTTTATTTTTCAGGTTACTTTGTTCATTTGATTTTTTCAAAGATCTTTGTCACAATGGGGGGGGTAGTGTGTGTGTGTGTGTGTGTGTGTGTGTGTGTGTGTGTGTGTGTGTGTGTGCATGGGGGAAATAATGGTGTGTTTGGGAATAGAGACATGAACTTTGGTCAAAGAAAGTAGCCTCTGGTCAACTAGTTATTATAAATTGTTCACTCAGAAGACCTAACAGTCTCTCTCTTAACATTCAGGAAAAATCTAAGGCTTGTGAGAGCTTGTCTTTGAAAAAAATCCTACAGGTTTCCAACTTAAAGGAATCAGAAAATCACTATTTATATAAAGTCATTTGAAGGTTATTTTCCTTAATCCTCATAGTTAGCACTACTGTTTTTAGAACACAGGAGGTCAGTTGACTGAAGGGATTACTAAACAAATTTACCAAAGTATTCTGGAATGGAAAGTATTTAGAAATGACACCACACAGGAAAAAGTCTGTTTCCTTCTTCAAAAGATCTTCCAGGGTTGATCTGATTCAAGCTAGATAAAAAACCTCTCTGAACTGCAGCACCAAAGAGAACAAGCATTAAAAACCCTTATTTATTTATTTTTAAGGGAGAAAGGTTAAAAGAGGGCAGGCAGTATTCTTTAAAGATTTGGAAGAGAGGGCATATTTCTACCCAAACGTCAGTGCTCTCTGATAGCTGTGAGTTGTCAAGTACCACAGATGTAGTGAATCACTAAAATATATCCTTTCTGTTGCCATTATTACTATTCATGATGGTACTAAAAATTGTTGCAATGGCAAGAAAAGGAAATTGAGGAAAGGGTATAGGAAAAGAGGAAACAAAATTATTGATTTTTATAGTTATATATGGTTTATTTAGAGAACTCTAGAGGGTTTAGTGAAAATTTAAACTAAAAAACTGGCTGAAACAATGACTTTAGTAAAGTTACAGGATATAAAATGGATTCATATAAATTTTTAATATGTATGTAAATATATTGACAACAAAATCTATCAGGAAGATATTAAAAATTTCAGTTGAAGTCATAATGGGAAATATAATATATGTAGATAGTTCATCTGCTAAAACACATATAGAGACTATATGAATACAGTTATAAAATACATGAATGTAGATAAGTATAAATAATTAGAAGAATTTTAATTGCTCATAGGCAACTGGGCAAATATAATATAAATGACAATACTTAGTGCTATAACAATTAAATCATTAAGGAATTATTTAATGAACTAAAAAAATTCCAACAAAATTCATCTAAAGGAACAAAAGGTCAAGAATGTTAAAGGAATTAAAGAAATAAAAGTGGGAAGGCAAAGAGCTTAATAGGCAAAAGATTTCAAATTACACTACAAAATAGTAATAATAAAAATGATTTGGTGCTGCTTAAAAATACAGATTAGGTAAACTTAAACCTAAAAGATTAGGTACACAAAATATAGACACAAATGAACACAGTAGACCAGTTTTTGATAAACCCAAAAATCACAGCTTTGGAGTTATAACTCAAAGTTTGACAAAAACTGTTGGGAAAATGAGAAAGAAAGCTGACAGAATCTAAGTAAAAACCAATATTTCATACCATATGCCAAAATAAGTTCCAGATGGGTGCAATACTTAGACATAAAGGTTGAGATCATAAACAAATTATTAAAGCAAGTTAGAATTTGCCTGTCAGATACATGGAAAGGGAAAGAGATCATGATCAAAGAGAAAGGAAGAAAGGATCACAGAAAGTAAAATGGACCACACTATTTACATTAATTTTTAATGTTTTTGTAAAAATAAAACTAGCAATTGAAATAAGAAATAAAGCAAGTAAGAGGGAAAGAATCATTGCAGGAAGTTTCTCTGCTAAAGTTCACATTTCTAAGATATAAATATAAAATAGTGAAATGATTTAAATGTATAGGAATAAGAATTCTCCAATTGATATATGATCAAAGATATGAACAAGCTGTTTTCAAAGGAAAAAATTCAAGCTATCAATAACCATTAAAAATATTCTAAACCACTAATAATTAGAGAAATAAATATTAAAGTAACTCTGAAGTTCCAGCTCCCACCCATGAGATTGGAAAAGCTGACAAAAAGAGAAAATGATTAATACTCCAGGAGCCATGGATAAACATGTATATCAATACATGTTTGATAGAACTGGTCCAGCCATCCTGGAAAGCAATTTGGAACTCTGCCCAAAAGTGTTAAAACTGTCCATATCCTTTGACCCATCAATATTTCTACTAAGTCTATTAGACTTAGAGATAAAAGAAAAAGGAAAAGGACCCATATGTACAAAAATATTTATACCCATTCTTTCTGTGGAGGCAAAGAATTTGATGTACCTATCAACTGGTGAATGATTGAACATTCATTGTGATGTAGTAATATTGTGCTATAAAAAATAATAAGGGAGATAGTTTCAAAGAAGTTTGGAAAAACTTGTAGGAACTGATGCAGAATAAAATCAATAAAACTCAGGAGAATAATTTATACAATAATAACAACATTATAAAGATTATCAGTTTGGGAAATCTCAGAAATTCTGGTAAACACAATGACCAACTCACCTCCTGACAAAAGAGATGATGAATTTAGAATGCAGATTGAAATATATTTTGGTGGGACATGGCTAATTTGGGGATTTGCTTTGCTTTGTTATATATATTTATAATAGGAAATAGTTTTTCTTGCTTTTTTAATTGAAGGTAAGGGAACTGAGAGGGAAAGAATGCAGATCTTTATTTTTAAAATGTAATACTATAATGTATGGTAGAAGATTTATGAAAAAGATCTTCCATGTCTTAGTTCTCATTCTTAAATATAATAAATCACATCTCACTAGGAATTTTGAAATAACTTATAGCTTTTAAAGTTCCAGCATAATTTTTAAGTTGAATTCATCACTTGTGAAAGTGTGGGAAGATAGAGCAGAAATGCAATCTTATAAAGAGTAAAAGAAGACTGAAGTTTTCAACAACTAAAATGCCATATTATATCATTTAGGTTTCACTGCTGACAGATATAGATATAAGACAGGAATTCTGGTGAGGAGAGTGGAAAATAATGACCTTATCTCCAGTCTATCTTTTTATTTTAGCTTAAAGTCATTTACAGCTGAACCAGAATGTATAAAATTTGGGGGGCCCTATATTCATTATCATAATTAATAAGAATTAATCTTCTGTCAAGGTTTAAGAGTCCAAAGGAAAAGAACTAATCTTAGTTTAGAGTCACTTTCCCTGGCTATTATTAGTTGAATATGAGTAAGAAAAAAGAAATCAACCTTCTATTGAGTTTAGATATAGCTTTTAAAATGTGTCAAAATATTCCCTGTACTCTTGAATGACCCGTAGTTACTTTTTTTAGACCCCAGCTTCTTAAACTGTGGCTCATGACCCCATTTGGGGTCTCATAACTGAATATGGTAGTCATAAAATTATGATTTATTACCAGTAAATGTTTGATTTGTACATCTAATTTATATATTTATATATCTATGTACCCAGGATCATGTAAAAATTTCTCAGATGAAAGGGGTCTTGAGTGGAAAAAGTTTAAGAAGCTTTGTTCTAGGCCATTACTGATTTAGTAAGTTCAAAAAAGAAATGATGCTCTCAAGACATGAAATTTTAATAAAGTAAAGATAAATGATTATTATAAAGGAGAAAAGGAGGAAGGCATCTAAAGATAATGATGTGGAAACTAATAGAACAGCTGAGATTTTTACATATGCAGAAGATAGAAGGAAAGATATTGACTAAAAATCGATAAAGAAGAATAAGATGACCCAATAAGAAGACTGAGATTTGCACTAAATGCCACAGGACAAAAAAGGGGGGAGGGACGTCATAAGCAAAATAAGTAAACAAAAGGAAAATGAATGCAATAAAATTATTCTTTTAGGTAGATGAGAAATTGATATCAGAAAGAAAAGATCAGACTAACCAATCCCTATATTGCTTCTGTTTCCTATATAAAAAAGAATGACTTTTAGATTGAAAATGTAGAACAAAATTATTTTTAGGGGGAGGAAACTCAAGATAAGAAGGGCTTAATATAAGAATATAAAGCTATCCTCAGTGAATTTATACCATCAGGTCCACACGAAGCCAAGGTTCCAAAAGAACTTAAGGATGCAATTGCTGAATGACCATTGGTAATACTAGAAGAATGTGGAGAACAGGAGATGTGTCACAGAACTGGAGATGACTAAATATGTTAGTTTTCAAAAATTCAAAGAATATTGCATCTATAGGTAGTAATTCTTACTTAATTGCCCATCAGAATTCTAGAGCACATTATTAAAAGGAGGTTTTGTGAATATTTAGAAAAGAAGTAATGATCAGCATTGGTATGTTAAAAAAAAGTTTGTTGTTCAATTGTCTGATCTTTTTAGGATTTTCTTGACAAAGATATTGGAGTGATTTACCATTTCCTTCTCCAACTCTTTACAAATGAGAAAACCAAGGCAAACAAGGCTAAATGAATTTACCAGGGTCATGAAGATAGTAAATGTTTGAGACTAGATTTAAGCTATTAAAGATGAGTCTTCCTGACTCTAGGTCCAGCACTCTATCCACTGTGCTACTTACCTATCTTAAAACAGTTAATGCCAGATAAATCTCATTTATTTTTATTATAGTTACCTGGCTTTCAGGAAGGTGTTTGAAAAAAATCATCTCACCATATTTTTATAAGTGGAAAAACATTAGCTTTACAGTGAAATGATTTTTGAATTAGTTGAATTACCAGTTTCTTCCTGAATCAAAGATGAATGATGCATTAGTGTCAAGCTAAAGTTACCTAGTGAAATCTCAAATCTTGTTCTATTCTACATTTTTATCAGACTTGGATGGAGTTATAGATGGTGTGCTTATCAAGTTAGAAGAAGACACTTAGCTGGGAATGACATGATTACATATCATAATTGAAGTTGAAAAAAACCAGGCTAGAATGATTTGACAAATTTAATAAGATAAAATTTAATAGAGGTAAATATTAAGACAAATGGATAAAAAAACCCTCACAAGTACAGGATGAATGAAATTGTATGATTACATAATATCTAGTGTGAAAAACAATCTGGGGATCTTAGGGGATGATTTACAACTGACTATATGATTTACCAGTATGATAAATCTGGATGGATGACAAAAAAGGCCATGTAATCTGAAATTGGATTAATGGCATCATACTTTCTAGAATGAAGGTGGGAAGAATACTTCTCTACCAGTCATAGCCCAATCATTTGAAATACTCTGTTCAGTTCTGATCTAGGACACATATTAAAACACCAGAGCATTTTTAGAAGAGCAAAGCCAGATAATAGTACTGGAAAACATTTCTTTTTTCTTTTTTTTAAGTGAAGTTTTTTATCTTCAAAACATATGCAAGGATGATTTTTTCAACATTCACCCTTGAAAAATCTCATGTTCCAATTTCCCTCTTTTCTCCCCAACCCCTCCCCTAGATGGCAAGTAATCCAATATATGTTAAACATAGTTAAATATATTGCAAAAATCTATGTTGCCCAATGTAGGCATACATATTTATACAATTATCTTGCTGCACAAGAAAAATCAGATCAAAAAGGAAAAAAAATAAGAAAGAAAATTAAATTCAAGCAAACCACAACAAAAAGAGTGAAAATGCTATGATGTGATCCACCCTCACTTCCCACAATCCTTTTCTCTTGGTGTAGATGGCTCTCTTCACCACAAGATTATTGGAATTGGCCAGAATCATCTCATTGTTAAAAAGAATCACATCTATCAGAATTAATCATTGTATAGTCTTGTTGTTGCCATGTACAATGATCTGGTTCTGCTCATTTCACTTAGCAACAGTTCATGTAAGTCTCTCCAGGCCTCTTTGAAATCATCCTGCTGATGGTTTCTTATAGAACAATAATATTCCATAACATTCATATACCATAACTTATTCAGCCATTCTCCAATTGATGGGCATCCACTCAGTTTCCAATTTCTTGCTGCTACAAACATTTTTGCACATGTGGGTCCCTTCTCCCCCTTTAAGATTTCTTTGGCATATAAGCACAGTAGAAACATTGCTGGATCGAAGTTTTATAACCATTTGGGCATAGTTCCATATTGCTCTTCAGAATAGTTGGATCTGTTCAAATTGCACTAACAATATATCAGTGTCCCAGTTTCCCCACCCCCTCAAACACTTGTCATTATCGTTTCCTGTGTAGTGGGATCTCAGAGTTGTCTTAATTTTCCTTTTTTCTGATCAATAGTGAATAGAGTACCTTTTCATATGACTAGAAATGGTTTCTTAGGAATCTCCCCCTTTAAGATAAATTTGAGTCAGTTCCCTATATATTTTAGAAATAAGGCCTTTATCAGAACCCTTGAATGTAAAAATATTTGGAAAACATTTCTTACAAAGATCAAGGAATCAATAATGTCTACTCTGGAGATTTAGGGGAACATATAGAATTTATTTTATAGTATTGAAAAGAGATAAGATCACTATAATAATATCTAACATTTATGTACATTATCTCTTTTGATTCTCATAAACATCCCTGTGGATAGGCAATATCATTATTCACAGTTTTTACAGATGAGGAAACCAAATCTCAGAGTAGCTAAGTGACTTCCTCAGGGCCATACAGCAAATATCTGAGTTGGAATTTGAACTCAGATCTTGACTCCAAATCTAGTGATTTATTCACTAGAAGAGAAATTAGGCTGATTCTGCTTGGTCTCAGACAGAAGTGGTAGGGTGAAACACGCAAAGAAGTAGATGTAGATTCTACTGATATAAAACAACTTTCTAACAATTAGAACTACCTGCTACTTTTGGATGCTGTGAGTTTTCCCTTTATGGAAGTCTTCAAACAAAAATCAGATGGTGATTAGGAATATTATGGAGTATAGGGGGAGGGGAAGTCTGGAGATGCTATAGAGCATTTAGAGTTATAGATGCTATAGGACCTTGGAATCAAAGAGCCTGTTTCCAAATCTGACATCTCTTATTTACTGCATTTGTGATCCTGGGCAAAGTCATATACTTTTTTTAGGCCTGTTTCTTTATTGACAAAATAAATAAGGAGGATTAGATCAACTCTAAGTCCCCCTTTAGCTCTAAATTTATCATTCTATCTTCAGTATAGGAGATCTGTGACATTAGGGTCTATTTTGATGATTTGGGATCACATAACTGTTACTCAATAAACAGCTCCCTGATTTCTGAAAGGTAACTTAAAGAAGAGGAGAATGAAACACACATGTACTTCTGTATGTCTGTGTATCTAATTTTAAGACTAATTTCAGTCAAATAAATATTTTGAAGAAAATTTTTAAAACACTGTTTTTTCCCCCCAAAGAACCAGACACTCACTTCTGTCCTCCAACCCGCCTTCCGAACAAAACATTCTTTTTTTTATTTATAAATTATTTTGACAGTATATATGCATGAGTAATTTTTTATAACATTATCCCTTGTATTCATTTTCCCAAATTATCCCCTCCCTCCCTTTACTCCCTCCACTAGATGACAAGCAATCCCATACATTTTACATGTGTTACAATATAACATAGATACAATATATGTGTGTAAATCCCATTTTCTTGTTGCACATTAAGTAACCTGGGTAGATAGACAGTAGTGCTAACAATTTACATTCACTTCCCAGTGTTCTTTCTCTGGGTGTAGTTGTTTCTGTCCATCATTGATCAACTGGAAGTGAGTTGGATCTTCTTTATGTTGAAGATATCCACTTCCATTAGAATACATCTTCATACAATATTGAAGTGTACAGCGATCTTCTGGTTCTATTCATTTCACTCAGCATCAGTTGATGTAAGTCTCTCCAAGCCTCTCTGAATTCCTCCTGCTGGTCATTTCCTACAGAGAAATAATATTCCATAACCTTCATATACCACAATCTACCCAACCATTCTCCAATTGATGGACATCCATTCATCTTCCAGTTTCTAGCCACTACGAAAAGAGCTGCCATAAACATTTGGCACATACAGGTCCCTTTCCCCTCCTCAGTATTTCTTTGGGATATAAGCCCAATAGCAGCAATGCTGGATCAAAGGGTATGCACATTTTGATAACTTTTTGGGCATAGTTCCAAATTGCTCTCCAGAATGGTTGGATTCTTTCACAACTCCACCAACAATGTATGTGTCCCACCAACAAAACATTCTTTTGTATATATGTTCTGAGACAACATATGGCTGCCTCCTCTAGTAATCTGATGAGAAAAACATTCTTAGAAGCAACTTCATAGACATAAACATTCTTTATGGCAATAAAGCTCTGTGTTTTATGCTTGTGGATCAGAATTTTGTGATTTTATTTGAGGATACATTAAAGTTTTATATATGGATATCCTTATTTTTCTTGTCTTGGGAAAATAGTATTTTAGTACTATTCAAATTTTACTGAAGGTGTTAAATATTCATTTATTTTTTTCTACAAAAAGAAATAAACGCATAATTTTGCATTCATGATATGCTGAGTGTGTTCAGCCACACTCTAATGTCTTTGTAATAATTTGATAGTTTGTATCTCATAAGATCAAGGGATTATAGATTTGGAGCTGTATTTTTTTTAAGTTGTTTGTTTAAAAAATAAATTTAAGTAATTTTTAAGTTTGATGAATAAAAATGTCAATTGTGATTGACAACTCAAAAAATATTTTCCTTGAAGACATAAAATTCCTATGGCAATACTCTTAAATGAAATGTTCTGGGCATTTCTATGAGTAAGAAAAGAAAGAGGAAGAGAAAGAGAAAAGGCTCAGACTATGTCATAAGACATAAGACTCTCTTCCAATACTTCCAACTCAGAGCTAGCAAGCCAGGTGCAGGGCTCCTGGTGAAAAAAAAATCAGGATGAAAGAGAAAACAGAGCATGTACTTCTCTTGACATCCAATTCATGTGGGATAATGGAATTTTGCTTATGAGGTATAAAAATCAGGTTTGTGTTTGCACTCAATTTCCAAATAATGTGAACATGTAACCTGCATTTTTTCAATTTTCCACCATAGTCCCTTGAGTCATAGTAATCACAAAGTGACTTTAATCATCTTTCTGAGTACATTTTAAAGAAATAAGGAAAGTCCATTAGATTTGCTAATTAAGAGATCACTGATTATTTGGAGAATGTATTTTCAGTTTAATAACAATATTAGAGATCAGATTGAAGAGGCTTTAGAAAAGATTTGTTATTCAATCACATTCTACTCTTCATAATACCATGGTTGTCAAACCTTTATATCCTCCACTATCTCTCAAAGTCTGTCCAAATTCCTATTTGTTCCTTCCATGACACTATCTACCTCTACTGTGCCCTCTCCTTTTGCCTTCAAGGTCTTTTTCAATGAATCCCATTTCTCATTAAGTGGCCAAAGTATTTAAACTTCACCTTCAGTATTTGGCTTTTAAATGAGTAGTCTGAATTAATTTCTTTAAGAATTGACTGATTTGATCTCCTTGCTATTCAAATCACTCTCAAAAGTGTTTTTCAGCACTACAGTTCAAAAACATTGATGCTGTGGTGCTCAGCTTTCCTTATTCTGACTCTTACCACCATACATTACCACTGGAAAAAAAAACCATAATTTTCACTATATGAATCTTTGTCAGCAAATAAATGTTTCTGCTTTTTTTTTTTACTATGTTGTCCAAATTTGCCATAATTTTTCTTCCAAGGAGCAAGCACTTTTCAAGAGCAAGCATCTTTCAATTTCATGGTTGCAGTAATCACTGTCTGTAGTGATCTTTGAGCCCAAGAATATAAACCTGTATTTCACTTTCCCACCAACACATATAATTTCCATGGGAGCATGGTCAGCCTTTGTAGAAAACTAACAGGAAGATACAAGTATCCATATGGATACTTCAGGATGTCCTTATTCTCTTTAGAACTAGACTTCTTAAACTTTTTTCACTTACCATCCCTTTTCACTGGAGAAATGTTTAATATGACTCTGGGTTTGTAGGTACATAAAACAGGCATTCAAATCAAACATTTACAGATAATAAATCATAATTTTGGAACCTCCACATTCAGTTATAAGATATGAGGTCACAAACTACAGTTTAAGGAGCTGGGCTTTAGAGAAATTTATACCATGAGTCAATTAATTGATTCTCTGCTGAATGCTTTGCTTGTCTTAATGTTTCTGATGGAAGATCATCTTTTTTGCTACTCTCATATTGCTGAAATGTCAAGTTCTTTTAGTGTATAGCCACTCTTGGTAGGGCTCTAACAGTGAAAAGCTAAGTAATTTCAGTGGCAAAGTTTTCTTAATACAGAAAGCTGCTTTATCTATAGTTTATGAAAAAATTCCTCTGAGTCACTATTGATTAGATATGCAAATTTAAAACAAATCTGAGATACTACTTCACACCTATCACATTGGCTAAAATGCTAGGAAAAGATAATGATAAATGTTGGAGGGGATGTGGGAAAACTGAGATATTAATGCATTGGTGATAGAGTTGTGAACTGATCCAGCCATTCAGGAGAATTCAGGAGAAACTATGCCCAAAGTGCTACTACAGGATCCATATCCCAAAGAAATTATAAAAAAAGAAAATAGGACTCACATGTGCAGAAACATTTCTAGCAGCTCTTTTTATGGTGGCATGGAACTGGAAATTGAATGGATGCCCATTTGTTCAGAAGTGGCTGAATAAGTTATGGTATGTGAATGTAATGGAATACTATAGTTCCTTAAGAAAAGATGGGCAGCTTCTCAACAATGCAGTGTTGCAAGGCAATTCCAATAGACTCAGGATGGAAAATGCCATCTGCATTCAGAGGGAGAACTATGGAGACTGAATATGGATTGAAGCATAGTATTTTTACCTTTTTTGTTTATTTGCTAGTTTTCTTTCCCATGTGTTTTTCTCTTTTAATTTGATTTTTCTTGTACAACATGACAAATAATGAAATATATTTAAAAGAATTGCACATTTTTAACCTATATAAGATTGCTTGCTGTCTTGGGGAAGAGGGAGGAAAGAAAAGGAAGGAGAAAAATCTGGAACAAAAAGTCTTATAAAAATAAATGTTGAAAACTCTATATACATTTGAGAAAATAAAATATTATTTAAAAAAATGATGAGCAGGCTAATTTCAGAAAAACCTGGATTTAATTCCGTGAATTGATACTGAATGAAGTGAGCAGAACCAGGAAAATATTGTACATATTTACAACAAGACTGTCTGATAATCAACTATGACAAACTTAGTTCTTCTCAGACAAAGACCATATTTCTTTGTAAATATTTCTTTTCAGATCTCTTCTTGGATCACTTTTCTGCATTGATCCAAGTCAATTTCAATAGATTTGGGAAATGCATTTCAAATCTAGAGAAAGAGGTATGGAGACTATCTGCAGATTAAAGCATACTATTTTCACCTTTTTGTTTGTTTGTTTTTTGTTTTATCATGGTGTTCCCTGTTGTTCTGATTTCCCTTTCCCAACAAATAATAAGGAAATATATTAAAAATGATTGCACTTGTATAACCATATCAGATTGTTTGCTGTCTTGGGAAGGGAGGAGGTAAGGAAAAGGAGAAAAAAAATCGGAACCCTAAGTCTTACAAAAATGAATATTAAAAACTATTTTTATGTGAAGTTGGAAAAATAAAATATTATTTAAAATGTTAAAAACAAAAAAGCAAAAACAAAAGCAGAGCTGCTAAACTTCTTAGATTTTTCTCTGGGTGCTTTGATAATTTTCTCCATTTAAAGTTGTTTATAGGCAAAGGACCATGAAACCAGTTCCTTTATAATTTTTCCTTTTTTAAAAATTAAAAAAATATTTTAAACACACATTGCTTAATGAATCATGTTGGGAGAGAAAAATCAGAGCAAAAAAAAGCATGGGAGAGAGAAAAAAAACAGAAGTGAACATAGCATCTGTTGATTTACATTCAGTCTCCTTAGTTCTTTTTCTGAATGCAGATGGCATTTTCTACCTAAAGTCTATTGGGATTGATTTGAATCATTGAACCACTGAGAACCAAGTCTTTCATAGTTGATCATTTCACATTCTTGCTGTTATTGTGTACAATGTATTCCTGTTTGCTTGTTTTGCTCAGCAACCAGTTCTTCAAATAGTAAGGGATTTTTTTTTTTTTTTTTTTTTTTTTACCAATCAACTTTCAACAATGCCATATTTCTTCATCAATAATCATAGATCATTCCAAAGCAGATATTAAGGCTGTCTTTCCTATCTCTTCCTCCTCAAAAACTCTTCAGGGCAAAAAAAAAAAAAAAAAGATAACAGAAGCAAAAAAAAAAAACCTCCTATGGAATTTCATCTTATCAATTTCAATGATCTCATGATAAAGAGAGCCATCTACATCCAGAGAGAGGACTGCGGGAATTGAGTGTGGATCATAACATAACATTCTCACTCTTTCTGTTGTTGTTCATTTGCATTTTGTTTTCTTATTCATTTTCTTTTCTTTTTGATCTGATCTTTCTTGTTCAGCAAGATGATTATACCAATATCTTTACATATACTGGATGACTTGCCATCTAGGGGATGGGGTGAGGGAAAGGACTGGAAAATTTGGACCACAAGATTATGTAAGGATCAATGTTGAAAAATTATCTGTGCATGTTTTGAAAATAAAAAAGTTTTAATAAAAAAGAAAGAAAAATAAATTTAATCTCATAACTCTTAGCAAAGGAATACCTCTTTTCTAATTATACTGAATACCTAGTTGTAGAACATGTCTATTATTTCAGTTCTCACTATCTCCTACATTCAATTTTCTATAAGAAATATTTTTCATTGCTTCTTCTTTCTTCTGTTCCTGACTTCTCTTATGCTCAATTTCTTCTCTTGCTTTTATCTTCATCTGGACATCTCCTAAACCTCTTCTCTTGATTTCAAATACCTCAAATCAGATTTTTTTGACTTGTGATTCAGTTCTAACATATTGTGAAACTCAAAAAAGCTCATATTTTTTTGATGTGTGCCTTTAAAAAATCATCTTATGATCCTCAAGCAGTTATTTGATTTAGAACTCTGAAAATAGTCATATGTAAATGAGTAGATGAACCACAACTTCAAGACTTCAACTCAGTCAGTATTCTATATTCAAACATTCAAACACTGAGTCTCAGTAGTATTATCCGAAGAACAGTTTTGTTTTGAAATCCTCAGAACAATCTATGCCTTCCTACTAGCCATTTTTTTCTCAAACTGATTTTATCAGTGTTCCTTTCATAAATGTACTTTTGCCATTTCTTTCAACAGCCAAAATGTCCACATAACAAAGGTCAGTACCTTATAGAAGATTTACATGAAATGAAGCAAGGTAAAGACAGTAGATTCAAAAGAAAAAAGCAAATAATGATTACAACAGTGTAAACAAAGTCCCCATGGAAAGGCAACAAATCTTTGATCAATTACAATTGTTGGCACTTGTACCATACTGACAAAGTTAAAGGATACCTGCTTCCATTCTCCTAACAAGTGATTAACTGTTTTGTCAGAGGTGAGGGATTTATTTTGCAAGGGAGTTTCTTGATAAATATCTGTCATGTTAAAATATATTGGCTTTTTAAAGAATCATTTGCAATTAGCTATAGATTTTAATATTTAATAAATCAATCTTCTTGTCATATCTCAAGGGACTTGAGCCATCTCGATTTTGGTCTCCTTACACTTCTATTGTCACCGGATAGTAGATGATTATCTGCTTAGCTTTCTTGGGCATTCTTTCCCCTCAAACTCTATTCTCCCCCAATTCCCTATTATTATTAAGAGCACTACTATTTTCCCAATCATCCCAGCTCACAGTTTCTGTCATGCTCCACTCTTCTCTTATCTTCATTTCATGTATTCAATGTGCTGTCAAGTATTGTAATTTTTGCTTTTATATCATAAACCCCTTCATTTCGCCTTTAAAATTCTTCACAGTTTGGTCTGCTACTTCCTTTCATGTCTTCTTACACATTATACTCCACCATGTATTGTTTGATCCTCTGACATTGGTCTCTTTGCTGTTCTGCAAATAAGACACTCCATCTCTCAGCTCTAGATTTTTCCTCTGATTATTCCCCATACTTGGAATGCTCCTCATCTGTCTCCTGGCTTCCTGCCTTCTTTTAAGACTCAACTAAAATACTATGTTCTTCAGAAACCTTTTCCACTCCCTCTTAATTCTAGTGTCTTCTTTCTCGTAATTATTTCCTATTTACCCTATTAATAGCTGGTTTGTACATGTGTATTAGCTTATTGTTTTCCCCATTAGATTATGAGTTCTTTAAATGAAAGGATGTCTTTTGCCTCTTTTTACATCCCTCATGATTAGCATAGTGTAAGATGAAATGATTATAGTAAAATGCTTAGTTCAGCACCTCACACATAGTAAGTTGTGCCTCCATTCTTTGTGAAACATCCAGTTGATGCAAAAGCTTATACTAAATCTTAGGTCTTCTAATTCCCAAACTCAATGCTCTCTCCCTAATGATATTATTATTATTGTTATTATTATTATTTTTGTTCCCAAATATATGCAAAGATAGTTTTCAGTATTCACTCTTAAAAAACCTTGTATTCCAAATTTTTCTCCCTTCCTTTTCTCCACCCCTCCCATAGATAACAAGTAATTCAATATAAGTCAAACAGACGAAATTCTTCTAAACATATTTCCACATTTATCATGCTGCACGAGGAAGATAAGATCAAAAAAAGAAAAAAAATGATAAAGAAAGAAAACCAAGCAAACAAAAACAAAAAAGGTGAAAATACTATGTTGTGATTCCTATTCAATTCCCATAGTTCTCTTTCTGGATGTAGATACTTTTTCCATCTATTGGAATTGGCCAGAATCACCTCATTGTTGAAAAGAGCCAAGTTCATCACAGTTGATCATTACATCATCTTGTTGTTGCTGTGTAGATTGTTCTCTTGGGTCTACTCACTTCACTTAGCATCAGTTCACATAAGTCTTTCCAGGCCTTTCTGAAATCATCCTGCTGATCATTTCTTATAGAACAATCATATTCCATTACATTCATATATTATAACTTATTTCCCAAATGATGGGCATTCAATTAGTTTCCAGTTTTCATAATGATAGTATTTAAAAAAAAAAGTTTTGAGCTTAATCCTAGGAGATAATTGTTTCATATCTAGTAGATGATTTGCACACAAATACTCAAAAATGTTTATTAAGTTGAATTGAACTATGTTTAGGATGTGTATCCTATTAATGAAAGAAGACATGCTTATTTGATAGTAAATATATAGGTAAAAACAAAAAAATTTGTCTATCATCTGAATTTTTCCAAATTTCCTGAAACATCTACTTATTTCAAGGAGTTGTTCTAAGGATAACAACAAGAGGTTGTTCTTTATGAGCTATAAAGAATTATAGGTATTGCTGCCTGGCTAGAGTGGATAGAAATATTACCGCAGAATCAGGAAGAGCTGGGTTCAAATTAACTCACACATGTTGGCTCTGTGACCCTAGACAAATCTCCATGTGCTAGTTAACTTCTCTAAAACTGGAATTGCTCATTGTATTGGTATGGCAAGTCCTCATCTTAAAATGTTTTCTATTGATGAAATTGAAGGATCAGTGCTCATCCTAATCTTATACCTGATAGGAATGTACAGTATAGTGATTTGAGTTGTATCATTCCATTTAAATTTCCTGATTGCCATCTAAACATTTAGAATATAGATTCATTGGCACCTTTCCCAGGACTTTTATTTATTTTTCTGAATGTTAATATTGTATTTTGCTTGCTTATAATATACTTTATTTTTAAAAAAAACCTCTTCATTCTTAACTAGAGAGGAAAATAAGGTCACTTAGTTATTCAAGTGGCAATTAACCTTTTCACATTGGCAGAGGCAAGTGACATTCATAACAGTAAAACTGGCTAGACATATGCTTTTAGTACTATTTCATGCTTTATACAAGTTAGATATTTTTTCTAATTTAAGAGTGGGAGTTGATTGAATTAAACAACTTACTTCACCTAATCTTTAAATAAAAGAAATTAATAAAATACTTTAGTTCTTATTGTTTTTATGGGATAAATATTGATAATAACTTTGCCATTGAATCAATCTGATTATCAATACACTCCACTCAAATAACACTTCTATTGAATCCATCAATTGAGCATTATCAGAGTAGATGTGAGAAATCACTGAAAGCTTTTTGATAAAATGGATTGAGATACAAATTGTCTGAGGATCCTTGATTACATCTTGAGTGTCTTCTATTAAAGAGTAAGTCAGATTGGAACATATTTTTCATAATGGTGAATGAGAAGACAGAAGTTCCAGCCAAAATGATGCAAAGAAATCATTTGGTAGGAGCAGAGAGCCTTTTGTTTTCTTTTTTCCCATGTCCTGTCACTTAATCAGGGGACAACTTTGTGGACATTGAAAGTTCTGGAATTTTTTCTAGTTACTATTAACATTCTAACAACATTCCAAGAAGAGATAAAAAGAGAATCTACAATAAGAGTTTAGGACAAACTCAACATACTGGAAAAAGCAGCCTTAATACTTTTAAATGAGCCATACCAAAAGATACAGGGATGATTATAAAACTTGAGGATGTCAACAAAAGGGCTTTTAAGAAATATGAATTAATCCGTTTGCTAATGTGTTCTAAGTTTGAGCCTATTTTGAAGTCCTAACTGTATTATTGACTTTTGGGAGATGTATTATACCAACTTTTTATTACAGCTTAATAAATTACTATTATTATAGTATTTTAATAAATATCTCTATCCAAAAGCAAATTAGAACTATCTGACAAAGTCACATCAATTGGTCATGGGAAGGAAAGTAGTCCAGTGGAAGCTTGTGAATTGTAATACCAGAATAGAAAATTATTCTTCAGTCTCTCTAGGTTACCCTTAGGAAATAGAGAGGTGAAGTAGAAATGCCTTCTGAGGACTCAACATATCATTGTAAGAAAGCAATTCCAACTATGTGGATGCCCATCAATTGGAGATTGGCTGAATAAATTGTGTTATATGAATAGTATGGAATATTATTGTTCTGTAAGAAATGACCAACAGGATGATTTCAGAAAGGCCTGAAGAGACTTACATGAACTGATGCTGAGTGAAATGAGCAGGACCAGGAAATCGTTGTATACTTCAACAACACTATATGATGATCAATTCTGATGGATGTGGCCATTTAACAATGAGATGAACCAAATCAGTTCCAATAGAGCAGTAATGAACTGAACCAGCTACACCCAGAGAAAGAACTCTGGAAGATGATTATAAACCACTACATAGAATTTCCAATCCCTCTAATTTTGTCCACCTGCATTTTGGATTTCCTTCACATGCTAAATGTACACTATTTCAAAGCCCAATTCTTTTTGTTCAGCAAAACAAACTGTTTGGTCATGTATAAATATATTGTATTTAATTTATACTCTAACATATTTAACATGTATTGGTCGACCAGCCATCTGGGGGGGGGAGGAAGGGAAAAATTGAAAAAAAAAGTTTTGGCAATTGTCAACGTTGTAAAATGACCCATGCAAATATCTGGTAAATAAAAACTATTATTATTTTTTTAAAAAGCAATTCCAAAAGTCTTTGATACACTAAGTTAATTTTGTTCATAATGCAATCATTTTAAAGTTAACTGTTTATCCTGAAATGGTCATTCTTTCCTTTGAGGTCCTTTAGTAATCATTGCATCTATAATTTATTGGAGAATAAAGCTCATAACATATTTTCCCTAATTCTTCCTTTATTTTGTCCAGTTAATTAAATAATTAATTTTTGTTTAATTTTTGGATATGTTTTTAATAACTTAAGATCACATACACACATATATGCATATATGTATACACAAATGTGATTGGGTACAATATATCTATATGTATACATATCTATATTCATTTCCATAGGATTGTGTGCATATGTGTGTACATATATGCATGCATATTTGTATATGTGTATTTATATATATATCTCATATACATATACACAATATTTATAAGTAAGGGGGCTTTGGGAGAATATTCAGATTGCCTAAGATGGAAGTAACTTGCATCCTATATTATTCTTTGATGTGAATAAGAGTAATTTCCTATGTCTACAAAATCAAAAATAAACTGCAAAGCTGAAACAAGCTATGTCGATAAAACTGGTCTAAGTGGGACTGTCTCTCACCCAGTGAGTGGACACAGTTTTCCCACAAGGCAAGCACAATAAACTGAACTAGCAAGAAGGATTCTTTCTCGCTCCCACTCTATTTCTTATATCTAAGGGTGTTTATTTCTATTCTGTTTCATTTGCTTTTAGTTTCAGGTGGTGATCCCCACTGAAGTCTGAATTTTAAGCCATGGCAACATTGGATCTCCAGGATTACAGAAAGGATGCTGTGGTCATCCAGCCTGGCAGGGGGAGCCACCTTGCCTGAGACTCAGGCACAGAGGTGGTGAACTTGGAATTGGGACTATGCTTTATGGGAATTGAGCTTAGCAACTTGTATATTTGTTTTTATAACTTTGAAGTAAATATTTCTTTGTAAAAGCTAATCTGACTGTTAGTGATTAAATGGACCTGAGATTCAGGGAATTATTCCTTATATTTGGGAAAATATGATCAACATAGACTGGAGACATTTGCAGAGACCAGTTCTCCTTCCCCTCCCCATCCCAACCCTCCTCTTAGCCTTCATTCCTCTTGGGTATAGACATGTCATATCTGAATATGTACATGTGTATGTGTGTGTATATACATATATCAAATGTAACATGAAATATGTATTATATAATATGTAATAATTTATTATGTTACTATGAGAAGGACTTTGATTAATTTTCTTGTCAAGAATGTTGTGGTGGTGATTAGATTATAAATTTGGAGAAGGAAATTCCAATATCTTTGCAAAGAGAATCCCAAATGGGGCCATGAAAAATTGAATACAATTGAAAAATGATGGAACAAAAGCAACAAAAAGATTATGTATTAAACCAGATGGCTGCTGAAGTCTCTGCCTCTTCTCAAATTTGGGATTCTGTGATTAAGATGCTGTCACATGAAAGCCTATTCTACCTACTATGATAACCTAAGGGAGAAAAAAATCACACGTGAAATGGGAAAGAAAAGAATTGGAAAGTAGGGAGTGATTGGTAGTAATGAGAGACAGATACAGAGAGACAGAAACAGAGACAGAAAAACTGAGCAACAGAGAGACCCAGAAACCCAGAGAGACACACAGTCACACAGAGAGACAGACACACACAGAGAGACACATGAAAACACACAGAGAGACAAAGACAGAGACAAGAGACAGACACAGAGATGGAGATGGAGACAGAATTTATTATTTACCTATGTACCAACTCTGTGCTAAGTGTTATGAATGCAAACACTAGGAAGCAAGATAGTCTCTATACTTAGGGAGTTTATATAATAATAAATGAACATAATGCAAAGGTAAGCTGAAAGAGATGGATAAAAGGCAGAGGAGTCCACATGGTCTTGCCAAACTACTGTCCGAAAAACTTAAAAAGCTCCATTGTCTCTTAGAAGCTTGAAAATCAGTTTGTCAGAAAGTTTGGCCAACCATTAGCCATATATATTACTTTGCCATTCTAATACTTTTTTACACATCTAGTTTGACCTGAGTGCCACAGATGCAAACTTATTCAACTGTGTTCCTTCCTGTTGAAACAGCTAAGATAAAGCTACAAAGTGATCAGTGTAACTTACTGCTGAAATTTAGGAGTTCTGGAATGGAACAAATTAACTCTCTAACAGCTATAGAACTGCTACAAAATGGCCTCATGAAGAAACTGAGAGTAAAATAATTAAAATGTGATCTGGATCCAGCTATATTAGTTTATTTCTTACAAAAATTTATTCAAAATAAAAAGTAGTTTTTGTGCTTTGTGCCCAAATGTTATATACATTTATCTATTTATCTATCACTATTAGTAATAATGTTGATAATAATAATATTTATATAGTGCTTTATATATCATCTTATTTAATTCTAACCTGTGAGGTTGATGTTTTGTATTAAAATCAGTTTATAGATAATGAAACTGAGCCTCATAGAGGTTATGTGAGTTGTCCAGGATTACACAATAATTACACAATTTAGATAATGGAGACCTTCATCTTCTTAACTGCAGTGCCCTATCCACTAAGTAATATTGCCTCTCTATATATGTATGTAATACATATGTATATATTTGCTTTATAGAAAACTAATCTAAAAATGTTACAAGCAGAATAGAAAAATATTAAAGATAAAAATGTATAGTTATAAAGAACAAAGGAAATCAAATTGGAATATAATGAGGCCACTGGGCTTATCATCTTATATTTATCAAATGTCCTACGATTCTTCAGACCATTCACAAACTTTTTTATTCTATGTTATTTTAACTCCAATGGCACCATACTAACATTTTTAGTGAAGACATTTGCAAGGCCAAGGAGTCTACAGAGTAACATTTACAGGGATGGAGGGATTTTATAGTACAAGATCCTTCATATATTCCTAAAACTGAAACCCATACTGGGTTGCTAAAGTATTAAGGTACTATAATTTATGCTATATTTTCTTTCATTTGTTATAATTTTAAAAAGAAAGGTTTGATAAATATCCCAATTATTTGCTATGAAAAAGCCCTGAAGAATAACTCATTGGTTAAGTACTTCCTTCAATTTTAAAAATTAAATTTGTAGATATATTTTGACTTAATACAACATATATTTTTAAGAAATTTTTTACAAAGTGCATTGCAGGAAGATAGCTTTAATATCCATTGTTAATAGAATGAAGGATCCAGTCCTTTAACATTGATGTTAATACACCAACACTGCATTCAGCCTGTTTTATTGATTCTATATTGACTTTATTTATGTTATCAAAGTTGTATTTCCATACATATTTTTTTAATCTTTCTTCATAGGACCATAGATCTAGAATTAGATGGAACCTTGATCTAGTCCGATCCATTCATTTTATAGATGGGGAAACTGAATCAACAGAAGATTAAAATGAATTTTCCAAAGTCACATAAGCAATTATTGTCAGAGGTGGTACAAAGGCCTCTGATTTCAGAAGCAATGCACTTTTATTTTTACCTTATCAATAATTCATTCAATTTTCCTCATGTTTCACTGAATTTTTCATGTTTTTTATCATCATGGTATAGCAATATTCCCTTATTTTCACATATCATAAGTTGCTCAGCCATTCCCAAATCATTAAGTACCTCTTTACCTTTCAGGTGTAAGTTGCTACAAAAAAAAGTGCTTTAAAAAGTTTTCTTTTCTCACAATAGATGACATCCTTGGCACATAGTCTCAATACTAGAATTTCTAGGTTAGAGAATAAAAACAGTTTAGTAATTTTTCTTGCATCATCCTCTATTGCTTTCCAGAAAGGTTGAATTCAACCAATTCAGTTCAATTCAATTTAATTCGATTCAATTAGTATTTATTAAAAGCCTACAAGGTGCTAATTATATAAAGAGGTGTCATTCTTGGAGAAGGCATTTTTGTGGTAAAGACATGAAACAGATACTACATACACACAAGACAAAAATGCAAAGGCATTTTTCGGTCTAGATCTCTGATTCCATCCATGTAGGAAGCTCACATTGAGGAAAGTAACTCTAAAAATGCAGATAAGCAACTGTTCTGCAATCTAGAGACTTGGAGAGTTGCTCAGGGATGTCAAATTGCTTGTCATGGATCACATAGAGAATAATATTAGAGAAGAAACTTTAACCTAAGTATTCCTCCTTCCAAGAGTTCATTTATTCACTGTGTCATATTACTACTCAAAATGTGTGCAAAGTAAATATGAAGAAATTTGGATGGGAAGAGGGCACTAGCAAACTGAGAGTTTCACATGGGCAGTAATACCTGTCCTATGTCAGCCATTGTGGAAATCATGGATCTTGAAGTAAGAAGGCATGCGTGAATCTTGTCATGTAGTATATTAGGGGCCTTTTCATCCAGTGTCCTAAGTAACATCACATGGCAAGTAGCAACAATTTGAGACTGCTTCCACTTTATATACTGTTGGAGGCAGCTCTGTGGTTTAGTAAATAGAATCCCAAGCCTGGAATCTGGAAGACCTGAGTTCAAAAACAGCTTCAGATACTCACTAGCTTTTTGATCCTGAACAAGATACTTTACCTCTATTTGTCTGAAATGTGCTGGAGAAGGTTATTTCAGTATCTTTGCCAAGAAAATCACATATTGGATCATGAAGATTCAGACATTAACTAACAACAATAAATACATCTAGCATGCTCTTACATAGCATGCCAGGGTTGTTGAATTAGAGAATGTTTAAGACTGAAATAGATCAGTGATCTCATTTTGAATAGTCTATCTAATAATATATATCACAGCACATCCATACCTGCCTCTCATGTGTAATACTTTTCTGGGTGGGGAGTTACTCTACACAATGGAGGTCTTCCTTGTTTTCTGTGAACATGAGAGAGCATTGATGGAACACAATCTATCCACTTCTAATCCTTTGCTCTTACTGTGTGACTAGCCTGTTATTTAAAAAAAATTAAAACATTTATTTTTGACATCTCTTATTTTAGTTCTTCAATATTTCTTAAATGTAATATGTTGCAGATATCTTTTGCTTACCGTTGACCTCTCCTTTGATTTCTGCTATTTATTTTTAATTCTTCAGAAACTATATAGTTCTATGACTCATATCCATACCTTACTTTCTGTTCTATGTGGTCATTTTACAGATGAGCAAACAGGATCCTAGATAAATGAATCCAGTTGGCCAAGGTTCTACACCTAGCAAATGACTATCTATTTCTATACCTCTTTTCATCCTCTTAAAGTTTCAAATATTTAAACATTAGGTGTGGTGCTGGATCCCTGTCTTTCCATATGTTATAATTTCCATTTTCATTTCTTCATTTCAGCTGCTCCATCAACATATCCCTTTCATAGCATATGTGCCTACTATGAGTCTTAGAATTTAGTAGGACCAAGCAGAGTTAATTTGGGGAAAGATAAAATTAAATATATTTTAGATAACAAACAGTCTTGGACCAATCTCCTAATCCTGGGCACTGTGTCTAAGCAATTGCAATCAGCAGATTTTGATTGTAGAATTGACTTCCGGTTGTTCAAAGAATCATTAAACTTCTCCCCTGCTCAAATCTGCTTGTCTCTATAAAGCATCATTTCTGAGGGCATTCTTCTTGTAGTTTTAAGACTGTGTTCTCCTTTAGTCATTTTACAATGACCTTTTTTAGAAGCAATGAGCCCTTTGTCTCTGAGCACAGGGTAGAGCTCCCCACTCCCTATTATGGATTGACTGGCAACAAGAACACCATACAAAGAGAGAAAAAATAGTGTTGAAACAAACCCTTTGGGAACAAATGCATAGAGACATAGATGGTACACGGCCCACAATGAAGCTATTACATATGAAGGCCCTGTCTTCTCAATTTGAATGGGAATGATTTAGAGAATATGAATTTGTTTAGCAAGGAATTGAAGTGTTTAAAAGAAAGTGTGTATATATGTATGTATGTGTATATATATAAACATATATGGTGGAAATTAGAACATATACAGAATATAAATAAGAGAGTTAGGTCTGAACAGGAGGTGAGACCCCTTTCATCATACTGCTTCTCTCTTCATCCTGGCTTAATTTTTAACATACATGCCCTGCCCTGCTAAATACCTATTAATTTCTTTTATAACTTAACAAATCTTAACCTCAGTCAGGCTGTAAGCCAGAGAGGAGTTCAGAATTGGAACTGGTACAATTGGTGATGTAAGTTTCATTGAGGGCCCTCAAGCTAGGATTTCAGAAGGTCCCTCTTTTTACCTTTTGTTAATTATAGATTAGCAGACTTTCCTCTCTCTTTTTTCGTTTCTTTCCAATCTTCCTCTTCCCCTCCCCTACAGTAATTCTTTATCTCAACCATGGACCTGCTCTGTAATATTTAGAGTTCTGTATGAAAGAAGAAAAAAAATACAACCTTTCTCTCTTCCTGTTCAAAACAAAGCCAAACAGAAAAAAAAAAGAATCTACAGTACACATTCCCACTGAGTTGTTTTCTCAGAACTGCCATTTGATAGTAGAAAAAATAAAAGGACCTGTGTTTTGGAGTTTAGAAACTTGCACAATCATGAAGGTGAAGAAACCCTAGAAAATATAGAGGGAATGGAGTAAAAACTAATTCAGCCTCTAGTTGTTGTAATTTAAATATGCTGAAATTTAACCTTTTTACCTTGTTCAGTCACAACAAAGGTCTAAGTCTTTTGATCTTCCTATTGTAAGATAAGTAGGTTGTTTCTGACCAATTGATTCATCCCCCTTTGTCAGAGAGTTGCTGAAGTCACAAAGAGTACAGTCAGACAGGGAAATGTTAAAATTACTGTGAAGATTCAATCTCACACTATATCTGGTTATCCTTTTATATGTATTTTTCTCAATTACATAATGAAACAATTTTCAACCTTTTTCAAAAAAAGTTTTGAGTTCCAAATTCTATCCTCCCTTCATCCATCTCTTCTCCCTTTTTTGAAATGGTAAAGAATGAAATATAGGTCATACATGTGGAATCATGTAAAACATTTCCATGTTAGTCATTTTGTATAAGACTTGAGTAAAAGAAGAATGAAAGAAAAGTGTCTGTATTTAATCAACTTCAGTTCTTTCTTTGGAAGCAGATAGTATACTTCATTATTAACCCTTCTGGATTGTCCTTGATCATTATATTACTGAGAATAGCTGAGTCATTCACAATTCTTCATCATATGTATAATGTTCTCCTGATTCTGTTCACTTCATGTTGCATCAATTCATTCAAATTCTTCCAGGTTTTCCTAAAATCATCCTGTCTGTTATTTCTTATAGAACAATTATATTCCATTACAATCATATATCACAGCTTGTTGTAATTCCCCAGTTGATGAGCATCCCTTAGATTTCCAATTTTTAGCCATCAATAAAGTAACTTTTGGCACACTTATAGATTAAGTGCCCAGTGCCACATTGCTATTAAATTCCATGTGTGATTCCAATTCAGGCCTTGTGTTAATTCCTAGTATTGAATTCTGTCCACCTGATCAAGCTGCCTTTTCACTATGATGCATTGATGCTTATATAATGTTACACAATATTATATATGTATACGTTAATCTATGTGTATAAATATATTTTGGGAGAGAGAGAGAGAGAGAGAGAGAGAGAGAGAGAGAGAGAGAGAGAGAGAGAGAGAGAGAGAGAGAGGGATTTAGAAACCAGGAAAAGGATAATTATAGGTCCTCTTTTGTAATCAATACAAAAATCAAGATTTCTCAGGTGGAGGTCTCATTTGTACTCTAATATTACCATAGTCATAAATATTTCATTATAGTCCTATCAAGAGCATTTCCTGGTTTTCTGATCCTTTTGATTGTTGGTTTCTCTAATTAGCTACTTTCTTTTTTTTTTTTTAAAGTGTGACTTTTTTTCCCCTTTAGCTCAAATTACTACTTAATAAAGTTCTTTTAGTTAGTTAATTATTTCAAGGTTCTAAAAGTCTATCTTCAGTTATCTTTTACTCTGTAAGTAATAAATCCACAATTCTTGGGGCTATGAACCACTATAAACCTATAAAAAAAACCCAAAAAACAAAAAATAGTCTCTGAGCCCATTCAATCCAATTCCTTCATTTTATAAATGAGGAAACTGAGGCTCTGAGCTGTTAAGTGATAAACCATACAGCTAGTTAGTACCACTAGCAATTTAGCCCCCTTTTGCTGACCTAATCCATTATTCATCAAGAATAAAGATTTCTAGTCTTTCATCCCATATATCTCTATGGTAAGACCCTACAAAATATCTGTGAAAGATAAGGGCAACTTCTAAAGATCATCTATGATTTTCCATTGATAATAATAATTGCATTTGTATAGTACTTAAAAAGTTTCCAAATTCTTTGCATTAGATTATTTCTTTTGAGCCTCACAATGACCTAGTGAGATGAAAGTGCAATTATTAGTACCTATCTCTCCCCTTTTTAAGAGATGAGAAAAGAGGCAAAAAGGAAGGAAGTAACTGGCATAAGATCACATTATTAGAAAAACAACAACATAGCAATAACAATCAGAAGCAGAATTTAAATCTAGACATTCCCAACTTGAAGCTAGTCCTTTTGGTATCTTTTTTCCATTTGGATTTGAGCTTCATTATAGTGGGGAATTTAAAGAATAATAATAATATCTACCAAACTTCACAGAGTTCTAGTAGAGTACCTCATGAAATAAATAAATAAATATATGAAAGCTCTTTTTAAAGAGTAAAAAAAAAATTTTCAAATATGATGAAGGATTCATATAATTTCTCATTAAAAAAGACATATTTCCCATTACTCTTATCTAAATTATATTTCAATTTTTTTCAATTACCTAGGACTATTCCTTGTAATTCCTTCTGTTATTTTAGTTCTTTTTCTATCTTCAAATGTTTATGCTCATACTAATATAGCCCAATTGCCCCCAGGCTGAGGTAGAATCAGAAACCCTCTTCCACCTTTGCTTATCAGGACTTAAAAAAAGGCAGGAAAGGGGCATTCATTCTCCATCTGCTCTTCAATCACAGTCTTTTCTTCAGAGACTGACAAGGATTTTAATTGTAATGGGGACATCTGTCTACTAGAGAAAGAAGGTTCTCAGTGCATTTATGAGTGAATCCAAATGTCAAGATGGTAATGATGTTAGGTGGCAGTGGGCACCAGTTATGTTGAAATTGGCCAAGAATAGCTTTTTGGTCCTATCTACAATTCCCTGAAGAATTTATCCACTTCTATCCACTTTCTGTTTAGAACTCAGAAATACAATAATGAATGCTGCTCCCAGCAATCTGCAAGAGTCCCAGGTCCCAGGGAAGTCATGAAGAGAGGATTAAAATAAGAACAAAGTGCTGAAAATGATGCTGAAAGTGATTTAAAAAGATAAGGTGGGTACAGACTAACCTGTCACTGGATGATGGGAAGTTTTGAGAAATTTCAGAGCCATATTTTGATTATGATGCTATGTTATACCAAATTAGAAATATTATGCTATTAAGGACAATCTTCTCTCTACTCCAATTAATTAGCTAAAATAAAATAAGAAGAATTAAGTTATGGTCATAGTTGAACTATGCATTGGGAGAGCTTCTCTTCCCTCTCAAAGTTTATTTGCTCTGCTATTGGTTGAAAAATCTTTTTACTAATTGGCTTATTCATAGTGATATTTTAAATACTGTATGAGCACTTTTTGACCTTTATCTTGAGCCAATTAAAGGAGGGAGACATAACACACCCATTGCAGAGCATTTAATATGTGCCCTCTCTCTGCCAGATAATATTTCTCTGGATTTTCCAAATGCAATTACTTTTGTAATAGATGAACTTTATTATATTTAGTTAATTTTCTTTGAATTGGGTAGTTTGTATATCTTAATGCTAAAGGCTTTTAAAATCATAGACATAGAGCTTCAAGAGAACATAGAAGTCATGTGGTGCAATCTCCTTATTTTATAGAAAAGAAAGAGAAGCCCAGAGAGGTTAAGGTAATACTACAGTTAGTAACAGAGCTGGAATTTGAATTCAGGTCCTTTTATTTCAAATCCAGTATTTGGTATTATTGATTCTATTATATTACTTTATCTAATGAGGAATGTTCTCTGTAGAATATTGGTTTTATTTGTTGTTGTTGTTGTTGTTTTTTATTTAGCCTCAAAATGAACAATTCTAATTAAAACATTATTGTTAGGTTTTAATGAATCGCCTTCTTTTTGGTGATGGTACATGTATTTCTCACCACTGAAAGATTGACTGGTGTGTTGATGATGGCTAAAAGTTATTATTTTCATGTTTTGTTTGCCATTACTCAAAGATTTGGGGGTTTTGAGGTCATCTCTATAAAGAAGTAGGAAAATGCACAACAATGGCTTGAATTTGGACTGAATAGGTAAAATATAGTAGGCTCATATACATGTATCTATATATATACAAGTATGCATATAACATGTATTAGTATATGTGTGTATAAGTATATATGGAAAGGAGAGAAACAAAGAGATGCACACATAGAGAGGCTGTCTACAAGAGTTCTTGTGAAAAACAATTTAAATAACATTTGTAAAGCATTTAATGAAGTGCTGGGCACAAAGTAAGTGCTGTATAAATGTGAACTATAATAATTACTGTATTTTCTATATACTTATATCACTCATTATTTTCATGTTTTCATTCCTTTTTAGAAAGTGAACTTGTTGAGGGCAGAACTGCTTTTATCATCCAACCCCCTCCTTTTTTTTTTTTTTTTTTTTGAATCCCTGTGACTTAATACAGCATAAATGTTTGTTGACTAACAATAATGATGATAATCATGATAATAGCAATTCTTTAGATGATCTAAGGTTTAATTAGTGATAGTACTCTACCTACTTGTGCAAACTGGACCACAGAATGCCTTAGGAGGTGGTTTTGTGAATTGTTGTGGACAAAAAAAGTTTACCACTTGGTGACCTACCTTTCAGTAATGAGCATCTCCAAACTTGGCTAGTCTAATTCTCAAACAATAGACTCTCAATCCAATTTCCAAGTTTTTCTAACTTGGATGGACTTGCCAGAGCTTGTCATCAGCTGATATTTGCTTCAGGAAAAACCAGTAGAGACTTGAAACATTAGCATATCCTCCACAGGATTGTTTCTAGAACTCTTGTGCTTGCTATCTTTTGGGAAATTGAATTGCAATTTTGGGAAACACCAATTCAGTTTCAAAAAGTAGCCCCAGAAGGGGTGTTACCCAAGTACCAGAACAGCGTTATCTTTAATTGTCTCTGATATGGTAGATAGATGGTAAGACAGAAATATAAAATCAAAATGGTGAATATATCTGAGAGAATGCTCGATTTAGAATCAGAGAACCTGAATTCTGTTTTCATCTATGGAATACTAAACAAGTTAATGACTCTTTCTAGGTCTTAGTTTCCTCATTTGTAAAATAGAGGGCTTAGAATAGTTAAGGCCCTTCCAGTTTTAACAATTTAAGATTCTAAGTGACTTGCTTGTGGTTATATATTTAAGGAGAGAAGCTAAAGCAGAGGTTCTTAGCCTGGGAATTGTAAACTTGTGTTTTGTTTTGTTTTGTTTTCCAAAATCTTTTGCTAACTGTATTTCAATGTAATTGACTTCCTTAATGATATAATGTATTTTGTTAAATGCATTTAAAAAGGTTATTATGAAAAGGGGTCCATGGCTTCACCAGATTTCCAGAAGAAGTTCTTTCCTCAAAAAAGTTAAGAAACCCCTGATTCAAGGATATTAGAAAGATTTCAGTTTTTTGACTTTATATAAAGAACATCTATATAATAAAATTTACCTCATGTGGTTTGCTAAGTATTGAGAATGCTGCTGAAGAAAGCAAAGAATTATTGTTTTTATGTGTCTACATTTCTACTGGTACTCAAAAGTATAATTGATATGTATGGAGAAATAGAGTAAACAATATTTTAAAGGAGCTTATCTGTTTTATACTACAATATTTAATTAGGCAGCATAAATATCACTAGTAGGTTTGTATCCCAAAGAGATTTTTTAAAAAAGAAGGTGAAGAAGATATTTGTACAAAAATATGTATAGCAACTCTTTTTGTAGTGGTTAAGAATTGGAAATTGAGGGATGCTCATCAATTAGGAAATTGTTGAAAAAGTTGTGGTTTATGATTGTGATGGAATACTCTTGTACTACAAGAAATGAAGAGAATTATGAGTTCAGATAAACCTGGAAAGATTTACCATGAATTGATATAGAATGAAGTAAGAACCAGGAGAATATTGTATATAGCGACAGTAATATTGTACAATGATCAATTCTTTCTCAGCAATACAATGATCCAAACAATTCCAAAGAGCTCATGATGAAAAATGCTGTCCTCCAGAAAAAGAACTAATGATATCTGAATAGACCAAAGCTTTCTCTCTGTGTGTGTCTCTCTCTGAATTTTCTTTCACAATATGATTAATATGGAAATGTTTTCCATAATTGCACATGTATAACCTATATCAGATTGTTTACTATCTCAAAGCTGGGGGAGGAATAGAATTTGGAACTCAACAACAATCAAACATAAAAAAAGTACTTTTTACATGTAATTGGGGAATTTTTTTCTTTCTTTCTTTTTTTTTTTTTTTTAAAGAATAGGCAACATAGCATATACTTTCCTTGCCATTAATAAATGCCTCCAACTTTACTTTGATCTGTCTACTTATCCCAGCCTGGTTAGGGCCTGGACACAGGAGTTGTATCAGCCATGCAGTACACATTATGCAATAATCTCATGACAGGGAACTTAGAAGAGGAAATATTCAAGCTAGGAAGAATAGAAGTAGGAGGCCATGTCCTGTTCTTGTGCTCTTATTACTTTGAGCTTGGGTTAGACTTGTAAACATTGATAAAGCTGCTCTCTGCAGAGAATTCATACCACTTCAGATCAGGTATCTAAATGTAAAAGGCTAGAACTGAGCAAATGCACTTGGATAATGGAGCACATGAGGCTAATTGCCAATTGGACAGTTCCCTATTAACATGTTTGAAAGATGACCCTCCCCAACTATTCTGTGCTGGCTGGATCGGTGGGTGTGGACAAAGAAGGGGAAGTGACATGAGTGGGTGGAGTAGGAGGAAGAAATTGATTCATTCTCCTGGTGGTGGAGAGAGAAGAAGCAGGTTTGGGGATTGCTAGATCTAATCCCTTGACCTCCACCGCAAAAGACCAAGAATAAAGACTTTTAATTATCCTGATTCCAGCTGATTCCAAGAGATCCAGGGTCCCAACATCTAAGGGTCCTGTGCCATGAGTAACATCCTTCATTTGTCTACTAGTTAAGCTAACATGTCCTTTCTGATCTTTCCCTTGAAACACTAAAACAAGAATCAGCTTGAAGAGTCAGGGCCACATGAATTCATGGGTAGAGGGGGTACTATGGGAAATAGATAGTGCTGGGGTTTGGGACTTGCCTACATATTAGTTAAATTAAATATTCCTTTGCATTGCTGTGATATTCAGTAACTCATTTCTGGCTTATCTGAGAGGATTTAGAAAGGAAACCAAAAGAGAATCATAATTATGAATTTGATTTAATAATTAACATGAACAAAACATTTAGAGATGTCACAGTAAAATCACCTGATGGAAACAACATCAAAAAAAGACCTCTGTTACTGAAACTTCAAAGAGATGACTATCTCTTCTTCCAATTGGAATATGTTCCATGTTTCTGTTTGACAAAAAGCAGTTTATGAAAAAGGGATGTGTGCAACTAGAAAGGCAATGGACTTACACGTGCTCCTTTCAAATACAAATCCCTCAGATGTGAAAAAAGAAAAAAGAATTGCATCTCTGCCATATCTCACTAGTAAATAGAGTCAGCATTAATTGGCACTTTTGAAGGAAATCAACCTTGAGTTTCAATTAGATTCTGATAACTAGGATGACTAGGTTCTTATGAGCTGCCCAGAGCTCTAAAGAGTAAGACTGCAAGGATATGGAATCTCCAAGGACTCCAGCCCTTACATCTGTTTTTCTTTATTTTCCTCTCCTATTAGACCCCTTTTGTTTGGCAAATGTCCTCTTGGTTGGTGTGCAAGTGAGGGGGAACCAGGCTCATTTTAAACTATCCAAAGTCCAGCCAATCAGGAAGAAAACATGAGTGTAACATTCAACATTTCCAGAACAGTGAGTGTGTTATGCCCCATAAATTACTGTTGCAGTTAACTGAAACTTTACCCCTTTAGGTCGTGATGTTTTAAGAGAATATCAACAATTGTGGATGGAAATCTTTCCTTCTTTCTTGCACTTAATAGCATTTTCCCCAGTTACATGTAAAGATAGTTTTCAATATTCATTTTTGTAAGATTTTGAGTTCCAAATTTTTCTCTGACCCTCCCTCCCTCCCTCTCCCCAACACAACAAGCAATCTGATTTAGGTTATACATGTGTAATTATGTTGAAACATTTTCATATTAGACATGTTGTAAAAGAAGAATCAGAGAAAGGAAAACCAAGAAACAAATTTTTAAAAATGAAAATAAGCATGCTTCACTCTGTATTCATATTTCAAAGTTCTTTCTCTAAATGTAGATGCTATTTTCCATCATAAGTCTTTTAGAACTGTCTTGTATCATTGCATTGCTGAGAAGAGCTAACTCTTGAAGTTGATCATTGCACAATGTTGCTGTTACTATGTACAATGTTTTCCTGGTTCTGCTCACTTCACTGAATATCAGTTGCTATAAGTCCAGGTTTTTCTCCAGAAGTATTAATAGGCTTTTCTGAAAACTTTCTGTTCATCATTTTTTTTATAACACAGTGGTATTCTATTACATTCATATACCACAATTTGTTTAGGCATTCCCCAACTGGTGGGTATGCACTCCATTTCCAATTCTTTACCACCTCATAAAAAGCTTCTATAGATATTTTTGTACATGTGGGTCCTTTCCCTTTTTTAATAATCTCTTTGAAATATAGACTTAATCATGATCTTGTTGAATCAAAGGGTATGCACAGTTTTATAGCCCTGTGGGCATAGTTCCAACTTGCTCTCTAGCATGGTTGGATCAGTTTATAACTCCATCAACTATGCATTAGTGTTCTGGTTTTGATGGAAATTTTTCTAAAATGTATCTCATACTTCTCAGTCTTCTTATAAGTAGTACACCCTTAACTTTGGTCATAGCCAAGGAAGAAGTGCTGAACTTGCAGATATAGGACCTGAGTCTAACTACTGGCTCTATCACTTTTCTCTCTGGATCCCAGGTTTTCAATTGTAAAAGGAGAAGGTGAGATTTTTAACCTATAGTCTATAAATCTTAAGGGGTCAGTGAATAGATTTTAGAGGATCTATAAACTTAGGCCAAAAAAATCATAATTATTTTCATTAACTTCTAATTGAAATTTAGCATTTCCTTTAATTCCTTCCAAATGTTACCTCTGATTCTCTGGAGGTTTTCTCCATCATATTAAAAGAACTTTATCATCTTGGAAGATGTCTTTACCACGGTGCTCCAGCAATCTTCTCAAAAAGAAACATCCCTTTGTTCTTGTGGATACTTCTTCAGACAAAAGAATTCCTCTTCCTCCTCCTGCTTTTCAACTTTTAGCTTTCTTTTATCTCCCTTCCCTCCCCCCCCCCCCCAAAGGATATAAACTCCTTGAGGGTAGGCATTGCCTTTCTCTTTATTTCAATATATATTCCAAACCACTTAGTCCAGTGCCTGGGACTTAGTAAGTGCTTAATAAAAGCTTGTTGACCTAATTTATCTATTAATTTAATGTTGGCAGCGACATATAGGAGTACGTAGGTTAGTTTGTCAGAGGTCCTTAACACACACACACACACACACACACACACACACACACACACACACTAACAATCTTTTGAATAGATTGTTTCTAAGGTCCTTTCCAGTTCTCGACTTATCCTATTCTTACTCACTCAAGGTCATGAGAATACATATTTATTCCAGTATTATTCTGTGCTGTAACACAGTAAACCCTACAGGGGCTTTTTGGTTTGTTTTTCTAAATATTAAATGAGCCTATTAATACTTCTGGAGGCTCATGTCTACTCAGAAACATTTTTAAAATCTCCTTTTTGTTTAGTCATTTCAATCATATCCAATTCTTCTTAACCTATTTGGGGTTTTCTTGGCAAAGATACTGAAATGGTTTGACATTTTTCTCCTCCAACTCATTTTATAGATTAGGAAACTGAGGCAAATAAGGTTAAGGGATTTGTCCAGGGTCACTTGGGTTCTATACACTAAACCACATAGCTGCTCCTTATTATCACCTCCTTTACCATTTGGTTATTAACTATTAATTCTTACTTTTATAATTGTGACTAATGTGAGTTCCCATTCTTTCCTTCTAATTTGCTGCTGGCAGGAAACACAAATAATAGACATTGTTAAGGTCAGAAATCAGAAATCCCCAGATTTTAAATCTAATTTCTTTATTCATAGACCATATTGGATAGTTAGACCAAACTGTTTTGAATGATGGTGTACCTAATTTAGAAGGTTTTGTAATCTATGGGTCTTAATGCCTCATCATAGTTAGGGAATTTATCTTTTATTTGTTCTCTGAGCTGGATGTTTTCCATTATATAGATCAAGACATTTTGCAAGAATATATCTCACTTTTTATGCTTCATTTGATATGAATAAGCAATAAATTGCCAGTTATTTTTTTGGTTTTGGATGGTTAAGAAATTTTGTATGATCTTAACATATTCACAGAAGACAAATTATTAATAGAGAACCTTCAAGACTATGTTTTGTTCTTCCAAATCACTTTTTTCCTCTTCAGAAAACAACAAACACAAATATATTCTTGTATAACATGAATACTCTATTAGATTGTGAGTTCTTGAAAAGAAGGGTCTGCCTTTTGCCTTTCATTGTATCTTCATTGCTTAACTAGATTCTTAATGAGTGCTTATTGACTGATTGATTACCTAGATGAAATGAGGCAAGAAATGAAATAGAAACTTTGGAGAAAAGAATTGAAAGAATAAATAGGTAACCTTTATCCAAATAAGACTTAATGAAATCTATGACTTTATGAAACAGCAAGAAATATCAGAACAAAATTGTGAAGATTGAAAAATAGAAGAAAATGTAAGGCATCTAATGTAAAAACTTAGAAAACAATTCAAAATAGAAATAATTTAAGAATTATCAGATTTCCTAAAAACATATTTTAAAAAAACCTGGATACTGTAATGCACAAATGACCAAATGAGATAAGATATGTAATATAATTAACAACAACAGCAACAATAATCATGATGATACTTCCAAGTCTCCTTCTAGCTCTAAATCTATGATTCTATGGAATCTAATTATCTAACAATATCTACATATCCTGTTTCATCTTGTCAATTGCTCTTCAATACTTTTCTTTAGGGTTCTTGCATGCCAGTATTTTCTACATATTTTCTTTCAATAATATATATGCACAATATTTAGGATTTTACAGTGTGAAATATTCATCAGCTGGTTGCCTACATGATAGTGATTGAGGTGACAATGTGACTTATCTCTTATCAGTTGAAACTAGAATAATTAGGCATATACTCCCTAATTCTGTTATTTAAAACATTAATCTGAATTTGGCCTACCTTTCTGTTATTAATATAACTGTTTGTGGGAAATTTTTTTGCAAAGTATCTATTGTGTCCTAATACTTAGCACAGTGTTTAATAAATGTTTTTTGACTGTCAAAATATGATGTACAATTAATTTTTCAGAAAATTGAAATAATAACCTATTTTCTCCTAATCAGTTTAGCTGTAATTCTGCTACCTGATTTTTATATATATAGTTTTTTTATAGGAGGGGCAGGGAAAGAATTCTAATGAGTTGGAAAAGGAAATGGCAAACCACTCAAGTATCTTTGCCGAAAAAGTCCCAAATGGTCATGAAGAATTGGACATGACTGAAACAGCAAAATTCTAATAACTAGTTATAATGGAGGGATAAAATGAAAGGATATATATCTGATCCCTGGATACCAGAAATATCTGGAAAATAGCAAAATGTTTAAATCCTGACTGCCTAAGTGAAAATATACTTGATTCCTCATGTATTGCAAAATAAAATCCCATAGGTCAAGGTTCTTTATCATTTGAAGGAAATATAATTTCACTGTGATTCATAGGCTAGAAGGATTTATTGCTGTTCAGTCATTCAGTTGTATCCAAATCTCCATGATCCCATGGATTGAACTGTCCATGGGATTCTCTTGGCAAAGATAGTAGAATGAGCTGCCATTTCCTTTCCCAGTGGGTTAAAAAAAAAGAGAGAGAGCTATGTGACTTGCTGGGGTTACATGGCTAGTAAGGATTGAAAGCCAGATTTGAATGTCAATCTTCCTGACTCCAGATCTATCTTTCTATTCACTCTGTTAGAAGTGTATAGGAATTGTTTTTCCTTTTGATGAGTAGCAGGAATTACATTTATCTATGGTTAGTTAATTTTATATGGAATATGTGGTATTATGATATGTTATCTAGGTATGTAGGATATGCCCACTGTCATATTAGTCAATAAGAAAGCAAAATGATAGCTGTGAAAAGTTTTTCCCTGGAAGCTAGAAAGAGCTCCAAGCTGGTAAGGAAAGAAGGAGACTCTCCCTGGAACATAAGTAATTTATGCATCTGGAGAAGGGAGGAAGTCATAGAATCACACATCTAGTGCTGGAAAAGACTTTAGTCCACCACCCCACCCCATTTCCTTTTACAGATGAGAAAACTGAGGCTTAGAGAGGTTAGTGACATATATTAGATTACACTGGTAAATATTGGAGGCAAAATTTGAATCTAGGTCCTCTGGCTCTGTCAATAATCTTTCCCTATACCCAACTGGAAGGGAAGAAATGAAGGGAAAGTATAAAGTGGTAAACTCCATAAGGAAGCCAGGGCCAGCATGTAGGTATATGAGAAAGGGCTAATCATCTGTGGGATGGACTAGCTGGCCCTTTCAACTGTAAATCAGGTGATTCTGCTAAATATTGCTGCAAATGAATCTACTCCCTCCTAATTATTTAGGAAAAGAGAACAGGACTAATGTAATTAGATTTGATCTTCAACAAGAGCCTGAATAGTTGCAGATCCATTGTTTACATGAATCAATCCCCCTTTCTTTAAATTGCTTACATATTTTTATTCCTCCCCTCCCAACCTGCAAAAATCCCATTCTCTCCTATTGTCCCAGTACCAACTCAAAGATGATGACCATGTTTCCAAAATCTATGGCTGGCTACTACTTAATGACAACACGGGTTTTAAATGAAATGCATGGTGCTGTTTTTTTCATCATAAGAGATTCATCATGGGGAAGCTGTCAAAGCCATCAGTCAGCAGCTGAGCAGCTCTCAGTAGGGGTCTCTTCTGCTTTTACAATTAGTAGCAGAAAGCTTTTGTTGATGCAAAAAAATGATTCTTCGGTGGGTTGATCTGCAGATCTGAATGTATACAGTCTGGTTATATTCAGACTTAGATTAAAGAAAAAAACAAAACAAAACAGTGAGGGATGCCCAGCTGCTAAAGGGAGGAAACAGCATGAAGGGATTTGGATTTAGAATTAATCCAAAGTTATCAGTAGAAATATTTTCTTCTATAGGAAAAGAAAGAGGAAGCTCTGGCTGAGGTAATGAGAATCCAGGGCTCCTGACCTTTAATTCCAGTCTCAACCCTGACCCTTGAGCAAATCCTTTAAATCTTGCTGCAGGTTACTGGGAAGTGATTAGTTTGGGGGTCTAATTAGTCCCTAGGTTTTGTCACTGGAGTAGGCAAGTGAATAAGACAGAGTACTTCATTGGAATTGTCAAAGGCACCTTCTGATCTGTGAGAAAACTCATTGCCCTCCAGGTTCTAGAGAGGGTTGTTATTGTTATTTATTTCAGTTGTACTTACTCTTCATGATCCCATTAGGGGTTTTCTTGCCAAGGGTACTGGAATAGTTTTCCATGTACTTTTCCAGACCATTTTATACGTAAGGAAACTGAGTCAAACAGGATTGAGTGAATCCTCTGGGTCACATAGTAAGTGTTTAAGGCCAGATTTGGCCCCAGGAAGATGAGTCTTTCTAATTCCAAGTACAGCACTTTATCCACTGTGCCACCTAGAAAGCCTATATTTACCTGATTCCTACCTTGGGGGTCACTGATCTATTAATTTTGTTCTTGATCTGTATCTAGAGGGTTCCACCCCATCAGCTCTGGGGTAGGTTATTCAGTAACCTTCATTTTCATACCTCTTTTATTCCTTCATTCTTTTTTCAACTCAAGTGGATTTTTTTTTTTTTTTGCTGAGGCAATAGGGGTTAAGTGACTTGCCCAGGGTCACACAGCTAGGAAGTATTAAATATCTTAGGTCAGATTTGAACTCAGATTCTCCTAACTTCAGGGCTGGCACTCTATACACTGCACTACCTAACTGTTCCTCAAGTGGATTTTAAAGAGATTTATAAGTATTAGGAAAAGAGATAAACTTTGGAAGATGAACCATTTTAGGGGGTAATAAAAAGTATCAAGGCAGAGCCTCCAAGTCCAGAATTCTATGTACTAAGCTATATACTATGGTAAAAGTTAGATAATAATACATATATGGTAGATGGATATAATGTAATAGTTTGTGCCATTCAAAATGATGAAAGATTTCAGAAAAACCTGAGAAATATGAACTGACGCAAAGTAGGATGAAAAAAACCAAGAGGAGAATTTATACAAAACCCCCCCACAACTTTGAAAGATTTAAGGAACTTTAATCAATGAAATGACCAACTGGATACAAGAATACTTATAATGAATCATACTATCCATCTCCTAATAAGAGCTGATAAATTTAAGCAGAAGAATGAGACATATTTTGGTCATGGCCAACAAGAGAATTTGCTTTGCTTGACTATGCATAATTTTAACAGATATCTTTAATTGGCAGAGTGAAATAGGATGATATAAAAGAAAGAGAAAATAACTAATTGTTAAGTTAAAAATATAGTAAAATAAAATAAATATAAATAAATGAATGTAAAAATAAAGTAAATAAATAATTGGTAAAGCTGACTAATGCTATGAGAATTAGAAAAGACTGCATGGACAAAATCAGGCATTAAAGAATTGGTAGAGTTTGAATAGAAGAGGATTTAATAAGAGAAGACAAACTAGACACAAGCAAATAAATGGGAGGAAAAAAGACAGGGAGGTTATCTAGGCACTATGGTATAGTAGAAAGAAGGCTAGGTTTAGGGTCAGAGGATCTGAATTAATATTTAAATCTTTCCAATTATTATCTCTATGACTTTGGGATAAGCCACTTAATTTTCTTATATGTGAAAAGAGAGTATTGTGCTAAATGGCCTCTTCAGTCCTTTCCAACTTTAAATTTATAATCTTATTATATGGGATTATATATTTTATGACATTATATTAGTCTATAATTTTACTCACAAGTGAATATTCCTATAATCCCCTTTGTAAAGGCTCAAGTTATTCAAAGCACACTGAACTTCTGCTTTGCCACTGGGTCTTGAGATAAGTCATGTTTCAGTTATTATGTTTGTTAAATGAAAAAGCTGTGCTAGCTTCATATAATTCAAAGTATATTCAAGCTTCATATGTTGTAGTTGGCAGATTTTTGATGTGAAGAATATGCTTAATTCCATTAAAGAAGAATTCAGACCTGGAATAGTTTCCATTATTAAAAAAAAAGTTTGTTGTTAATATGTGAGATTAAAAATAAAATATGAATATTTTTTGTGAAAAATATCTAGATACATCATATTTGTTAGGAAGCTAGAAAAAATGTAAGACACAGTGATAATTTAGCTAGAGAAAATAGAAGATATAGGGAAAAGATTTTCTAATATACTGCTTTTAGTACCCAGCTTCGGTGTTTAACAGTTCTGGCTATTGCTTGCTTCTATTGGCCACAAATACTGTGCTATGTATGGCCTTCCTCTCTTGTCTCATCAACATTGCTAACCACTAGCTGCTTCAGTAAACATATGGAAAGAATAAATCTAGTCTTGGAAGTAAAGATCCAGCTGCTATACAGCCCTTGGTAGTGAGCTAAAGTATTAAATATTTTTTAAAATATTTTTTTCTTTCAACTGAAGGTAAAAACTTTGGAAGAAAAAATAAGAAAGTAAAACTAGACAGCAAACCATGTAAATGATGTCAAGGAACCTTCATAAATAGAGCCATATAGTAGAATGTGCTGTCTCAGGATAGAGTGGATCCCCTACATTGAAGGCCTTCAAGGAAAGACTGGCAGACCTCTTGTTGATAATGCTTTTGTGGGGATTTTTGTTTGAGTGCAAGTTGGACTGAATGGTCTCCAGGATTCATTCTGAGATTGTTCAAAATATATTTAGTTTTCTTACCCTTTGTGAATATCAGCAAGCCAGATCTTTGGGCATTAGTTTTTTTTAATCTGTAAAAAAGAATGGGTTGGATGAAATGATGTCAAAGGCCTTTCCTAACTTTCAACCTGTAAACTTAAAATTCAAGAACTCCAACAAGGTTTGGGAAGAATATGTTTGACCATTAACTTGCTGGTCTGATTTAAACTAAACATGGAATTGACACCAAAAATGTTGGGAGTAGAGGAAAAGGCCCAGATAAAGCTGTACAACCAGATTCTTCAGAGAACAATATGTAGAATTCTAGATTTTAGTCAAGCTACACTTTAAATCACATTCCTATTTTCCTGCTGAAATGCATTAACATCGATCATCTTCCACCTATATTCTTTCCATTGCTTCAAAATCTTTACTGACCAAGGTTCATTAATCACTATCTTTTATAATCCTCTCCATGAAAGATGTATCCCTTCCCTGATCTTTCATGTCTTTCTCTTTTTTAACCTCTACTATACCTTTTTCTTATCCTAATATTTAATTTATATTTTATTTATTTGTGTATATCTCACCTCACAATGCAGATGCTAAATAATTAATTGTTGAATTGAGGGATTAATTGAACAAGTCATCTATAAGGTCATTTTCAGCTCCAAGATTCTGTGATATTGAAGATTTGATTAAAGTCATCCCTAAAGTCAATTGTTATTGATTTTGAATCCATTGGCTAGACAATAAGTATCAATCAAGTATCCCCATGGAGAATAGCATTGTACTAGATCGGTTTTTCACAAATGGAATAGACCTAACATTCCATTTCTTTCTCGTATGACTTGACATTTTTTCAAACATCTTTCCTCATTTCAGTATTTTAGAATCCTTGGCTCACTTTAAAATACAATTCAGAGCTCACTTTTTACATGAAGCCTTTCCTGATTTACTATGTTGAAAGCATGCTCCCCCTCTTAAAATTTCTTTGTATAACTATTATCTACTTATCTTGTTCAGGTTAAACCCTCCCTCCCAGTAGAATGTAAGCTCATGTTTTGTATTTTTATCATTTAATAAATTTACAATAAATATTTAAATTAAATCATATAGAAGGGAATTCATAAGTTCCTTAAGAAGTAAAAAGGTATTTAATGTGAAATTTTGGTGCTAGCTTAATACTTGGAGAACATGACTCACATTAGTGAAAAGCTACCATAAGTTCAAGATTACTTTGTGAGTCAGTATCTACTCAAACATCTACATATACATACATACACATGCATGCACATGTGCATGTACACATATATACACACGTACCATAGCTCACAATCTACCACCAATGATTTGCTTTTGTTTGTTTGCAACAGGAATACACTTAAATTGATGCAGAAGAATTTTGTAAACAAACAAACAAACAAAAAAACATAGCAAGAAAAGTAACAAAAATCACTTAATGTCATCCTTTAAGATCCTGACACTTTCCCACAAATACATTTTCAGTGCAAAGAGTGGACATGCTTGAGAAATACTCACCAAGAGTCCCATATTTTTGTTTTATTGAAACACTTCCCTTTGCTTCATATGTCTTTGGATGACCAGTGACAGGACCACAAAGGAAAATGAAAAGTTTTACAAGCTAAGAATGGAGTGATGCTTATGGATTTAAGCATCATTCCTTTGAAAGGATCTTACTTTTGAGACAATGTTGAGAAGTTGAAAGTTTGTAAGGGAGCATTGCATCAAATGTAACTGATTCCATGCCTAGCACTAGGAAGTAGTTGGTGCTAAATGAGATATTTTGATATATTGCTGTGACAATTCTTTTTTATAACTTTGGACATTTGAATCAAAAGATGACATGAGCTTACAAGAAACCTATTCTAGTAGTTCTAAATGGCAGCAAATATCTATAAGAAAAATGAGATTTGTGCCCAAAGTGTTCAAGAGAAAACCCTATCAACTTATGCTGCACATTTAGAGAAGTTAAGGACTAATTTTTAGCCTTTGGGACTTACATGCATTGTCAGTTCTTTTCTGTCTCTCTACAAGTAGATAGAGCGAAATTTAAATAGGATCCTGATATTGACTGATAACTATTAACTCTTAGGGAAGCAGTGATCACTAAGAATTAGCAAAATTTTATTAAAAATAGTAGTTGTCAGACTAACTTTTATATTTTTAAACAAGGGCAATGATACCAATATGAGTATTCATGACATGAAAGTAATATATTTAGTTTACACCAAAGTATTTGTCAAATGTTCCATGTATCTTTGAATAAAATGAAGAGATAGACTAGATAACAGTATAGTTAGATGGATTTGGAACTGGTTGAGTGACCAGACCCAAAGTTTCCATGGAAGAGTTTATATAAACTTGTAGAAATGTCTCTAATGAAACATTCTAATGATCTCTTATTGGTTCTATGCTATTCAACACTATACTTATTGATTTGAATGAAATTCAATTGACTTAAATACAGAGTAAGTACAGATTATATTATATACAAATATAATCAAAATAGATTATATTTAGATAGAAACTCAGGGATAGTAAAGAGACTGTATAATTGAATCAGGATCTGAACATATTTTGACAGGCAAGAATAATAGAACAAGTTGGAAAAAGATGAACTATAATGTGATAAGTGTAAAGTTTTATACATGGGCTAAAATTGGCTTTAGAAATAAATAAAAGAACATATATTGTATTTAACTTATACTTTAACATATTTAACATGTATTGGTCAACCTGCCATGTGGGGGAAGGGGTGGGGGGAAGGAGAGGAAAAATTGGAACAAAAGGCTTTGCAATTGTCAATACTGAAAAATTACCCATGCATATATCTTGTAAATAAAAAGCTATAATAATAATAATAAAAAGAAATAGATACAAGATAGAGGAAGCATGTAAACTGCAATTGTTCTGAAAAAGATCTGGGAATAAAGAATGTTATTTTTTTGGTTAAAAGCTCAAGTTAAAAGTGTGACAGTAAATTAAAAAATAATAAATAAAAATCACAGCATCCCAAAAAGTAAATATAATTATTCAGGTCACAAATGGAATATTATGTTCACTTCTAGGCACTCTATTTTAAGAATGACAAGAACAAACTGAAAGGAGTGATGACAGGGCTAGGCTGGAGCCAATTTGAATCAGTTTTCCATATTAAATTTTCAGCATGAGAATTTATACCTTGGAAATGCTTGAATCAGGACTTGTTTTTTTGTTTTGTTGCTTTTCTAGACTTAAGAAAGAGATAGAGAAAAGAATAATAATGCATATTAAATATAAAAATATATAATGATAAATTATGGTATATGAACATTATGGAATATTATTGCTCTGTAAGAAATGAACGACAAGATGAATACAGAGAGGTTTGGAGAGACTTGCACGAACTGATGCTGAGTGAAATGAGAAGAACCAGGAGATCATTATACACTTCAACAACAATACTGTATGAGGATGTATTCTGATGGAAGTGGATATCTTCAACATAGAGAAGATCCAATTTACTTCCAGTTGATCAATGATGGACAGAAACAACAACACCCAGAGAAGGAACACTGGGAAGTGAATGTAAATTGGTAGCACTACTGTCTATCTACCCAGGTTACTTATACCTTTGGAATCCAATTCTTACCGTGCAACAAGAAAATTGGATTTACACACATATATTGTATCTAGGTTATACTTTAACACATTTAATATGTATGGGATTGCCTATCATCTAGGGGAGGGAGTAGAGGGAGGGAGGGGAAAATTTGGAAAAATGAATACAAGGGATAATGTTGTAAAAAAAATTACTCATACATATGTACTGTCAAAAAATTATAATTATAAAATTAATAAAAATATATCATGAGATATCCCCCCATCCTAGGAATTGATTGTTGAATTTTATGAATGAACCAGCACATTCTTGAATAGAGACCATGTAAGCAAGGATTGCTTGACAGAATTGGGATTATTTAATTCCAATATGATTGTTTCTTAAAGTATTCACAAGATAATTATGTGGAAGAGAGTTTAGATTTATGTTTTACTTCCCCAAAGAAGGTAGAACCAGGAGAAAGAATTAGAAACTTAAAAAATAGATTTAGATTAAAAAACAAACAAATAAATAAACCACTTTTGTAATAATTAGAACTATTCTGAAATATAGTAATAGTCTGTGGCAGGAAGTCATTAGTTTCCTCTCACTGAAAGTCTTAAAGCAAGGATTAGATGGCTCCTTTGGCAGGGATAGGGGAGAAGTGGGGGTGAAGGGAGTGGAGGGAATGCTTGGAGTTGGGGGGCAGGAGGGAATGGGTGGAGTTGAGGGAGGCTTATTTTATTTTATTTTTTTACTTTTTTATTTTTTTGCTTTTTAATTTAATTTTTTTGTTTTTTTTATTAATTTTATAAATATAATTTTTTGACAGTACATATGTAATTTTTTTACAACATTATCCCTTGTCCTCACTTCTTTTCTGAATTTTCCCCTCCCTCCTTCTACCCTTCCCCTAGATGACAGGCAATCCCATACATGTTCAATGTGTTGCAGTATATCTTAGATAAAATATATGTGTGTAAAACTGAATTTCTTATTGCACAGGAAGAATTGGATTCAGAAGGTAAAAGTAACCTGGGTAGAAAGACAATAGTGCAATCAGTTTATACTCAATTCCCAGTGTTCCTTCTCTGGGTGTAGCTGATTCTATCCATTATTGATCAAGTGGAACTGAATTAGATCTTTATGTTGAAGATAGCCACTTCAATCAGAATACATCTTCATACAGTATTGTTATTGAAGTGTATAATGATCTCCTGGTTATGCTCATTTCACTCAGCATCAGTTCATGTAAGTCTCTCCAAACCTCTCTGTATTCTGTATTCTTCCTGTTGGTCATTTCTTAACAATAATATTCCATAACATTCATATACCATAATTTACCCAACCATTCTCCAATTGATGGGTATCCATTCATTTTCCAATTTTTAGCCACTACAAAAAGAGCTGCCACAAACATTTTGGCACATACAGGTCCCTTTCCCTTCTTTAGCATTTATTTTGGATATAAGCCCAGTAGTAGCACTGCTGGATCAAAGGGTATGCACAGTTTGATAACTTTTTGGGCATAGTTCCAAATTGCTCTCCAGAATGGTTGGATTCTTTCACAACTCCACCAGCAATGTATCAGTTTCAAGGGAGGCTTATTTTAGAAAGGAATATTGATCAGATAAAGTTTAGACTCAATGATCTCTGAGGTTCCTCCCAGACATTCTAACTCTGTGATACTTAACATATCCTAAAACAGAAGGTCTTTCCAAGGACAGAGATAGTTTAAAGTAACAATACAAAAGCACATAAAGAATGTCATCTATGGACACTAGACCCCCTAGAGCCATTTTACTTTGTTTTTAAAAAAGTATCTCCCATTCCCCTTTTATGGGCTCTTCTAACATAATCAGCCCTGACTAATAATAACAATAACAGTAATAACTAATATTTAGGTAGTACATTAAAGTTTATAAAGTGCTTTTATTTTTTATTTTTAAAATTATTTTTATTTAAGTATTCACAATTTCATAAAAAAACCTATCACAATTATTTTTTTAAAATGTGAGTTCCAAATTCTCTTTTCTAGTCCCTGCTCCCTTTGTGAGAAAAAAAAATTGATTTTAATTATACATGTGAAGTCATACAAAATGTATTTCCATATTAGCCATGTTAAAAAATAAAATAAAACAAAATAAAAGAATAAAAATAAGAAAGTTTTTTTTTGGTTTTTTTTTTAAGTATACTTCAATTTGCATTCAGAATTTATCAGTTCTCTCTCTGGGTCTTTGGAGGTAGAATCTTTCATCATGATTCCTTTGGAATTGTCTGAGATCATTGTCTCAGAGTAGCTAAGTCTTTTGTATTTAATCATTCTAATAAATTGCTGTTCTATGAGCAATATTCTCCTGTTTTTCTCATTTAATTTTGCATGCGTCTTCCTTAGTTTTCCTGAAATCATCCTGCTTGTCATTTATGAAGTGCTTTTAATATATTATTTCAATTGTATCTCATCACCTTATGAGATAATTACTACAGCTATTATTATCCCCATTTTATAGATGAGGTAACTGAGCTTCAACTTGCTTGTGTCAGAGATAATATTTGAAGCTATGTCTTCCTGAAGCCACATTTAGGACACCATCCATTACATAGGTGAGCCTATATTAAATACTAGTCTATCAAAAGGAAACCTAAAAGTAGAAACATGGGAGTTATTTGGCCCATAGCTTATTTCTCCTAATTTCCTTAATGTGGTAACAAGCTATATCTAAGGGATATACTGACCAAATTAAAGAAATATTGGGGTTCTTTGGGAAATGTTTTATTAGTTAATGAGGAGGAAATACAATTGGCCCTGTGGAGGCCTTGAGTTCTAGGCCAATCTGTTCTTTAACATTATTTCTCTGTATTTTGATGACTGCATGCGTGATTTTTCCAGATTTCCTATTTATTCATTTTGTAGGAATTTGTAAAGGACTGAACAAAAAAAAAAAAAAAAGAGATACTTTGAACTCCTTGGAGACTTATATCATATAAAGATAATGAAGACAATGATGTCTAATTTAATAATTCATAATGCTCTTTCTCTTTGTATGTTCTAACTCAATTTCTAAGAGTTCACAGAGCACTGGAAAATATGTTCCCTTTTATTCTTTAATGTAATCCCTCAACTTCAATGCTTCAATAAGCTAATGCTAAAAGAAGTTCTTTGGCTGAAAATTAGGGCCAGTCTCCAACTGTTCCCTTATTCCTATAAAAATATTATCTTATTCCTATAAAATATATAAAATTTCCTATAAAAATATTCTAAAATCCAATATCATGGATTTTATGTAGATTTCGGAGAATCCAAAAGTACCCAGATTGCAAGAGAATTCCTGAGGCAGGTCATTGTAGGTCACCTCAAATTTGGGGGAAATTTTCCCTTATATTGAGCTTAAATCTGCTTCCTCAGAGTTTCTTCTATCCATCAGTCCTAATTCTGTCTTCTGGGGCCCTGTGAAAACTTAAGTATGCAGTGAAAATGAATTAACAGACAATTGGACCAGCAAGCTGTTTCCCTGGGATTCTGAGGAGATTCCTGGCACTCCGAGCTCTGAATAATCCCTTCATGGCCAGCAGCTTTGGCCTGATTTATAGTACTGGCCATCTATCTGTCCCTATTGTTTGCAGCTGATCAAGTGTGCTCCAATGAGGCATATGGGTAATTTCACTTTTAAGGAAAATGCAATACGTGTATATCCACAGAGGTCACGTCTTCACAAGCTGAACTATCATTTGTCACAGGATATCCTCTTCCCACCACTTTGATTTTCTATGTGACCTTTGCCAAACTGGACTTAGAGAAACCAATAAGGCTTAGCTAGGTGCATTTGCTTCCTGCTCAAAAGGCTAACTCTTTTAAAAGGAAGAAACCTAGCAATATCAACTCCTGGTCAATAACTTTAAACTTAAATGGGAAAGGGAAAGAAAGGATAATGGTCAGGATCATAGAGGAAGGACAAAAGGAAAGGTGTAGAGATTCAGACAGAGCAGGATGACAAGCAATAAGATCAAATGTTGAAAGGATCTTAATCTTAGGGATCCAACCTAATCATTAAAAAAATATTTGCTGATAACTTTTATTTTATATAGTGTTCATTTCTGAATATACCTCTCCTCCTCTTCCCTCTTAACAAAGAAAATGTGTAAATAAAACTGACAATATAAGATCTGTTATCTGACAGTGTATGTAGCATTTGCACACTCATAGCACGGCAACTCTCAAATGGTAGGAGAGAAGTGCATTTCTCTCATCTCTTCCCCAGGATCAACATTATAATCATATAATATTCAACTCCATTGTGTTGGGGAGTCAGTTTGTTCATGTTACTATAGCCACATATATTATTTTTCTGATCCTGTTTGCTTTCCTCAGTTTATACAAATCTCTCTAGCCTTTTCTGAACTGCTGATTTGTTGTCATTTCATATGGTGCAATGATAAGCTGTTATGTTCATGTACTAAAATTTTCCCATCATGCTTTATTCAATTGACCTTTACTTTGTTTCTCATTCTTTAGTTCTACAAATTGGATTTCTGTAAGCATTCTTTTATCCTTTAATCTTTAAAATTAAGAAATAGAGGCCTAGAAAGATGAAATATCTTGTTAAAAATGGTAAAAAATGGTAACTAGCAGAACCAGAATTTGATTCTAGATCTCCTGAGTCCAATTATGTAGGGCTTTTTCCACAAGTACTTGCTCTGTCATATGACTGAACACCAAAAGATGTATGAAGGTATTAGGTGAAAATATGATTAAAAACAAATAATATAAATTTGATCTATATTGGCAATATTTTTCTTAGTATCTTTTCCTTCCTTCCCTTTCCTTTCCTTTCTACACTACTTCTTCTTAAGGTAATTTTCTATTATATTATGGTGACAAAGTGGTATCCTGGAAAGTGTATGGACTCAACTTAGGCTTTTCATGTGTAAGAGCCAGGTATGGGTCAGGGCAAGTCCTGAATTGAACTGGGATTCTTTGAATGGTGAATCCCAGTTTCCTCTTATAAAATCAGACAATTAAGATGATAGATGCCCAGCCTCCATCACAGGATTATTGTCAGAATCAGTTAAGAAGCCATATAGAAAGAACTTCTTAGGGGCAATAAATATTTGGAAACAAAAACATTATCCAGTGTATGATGAGTAGTAGCTTACACTATTGTATATGAGTATAATGTGTAAGAAATAATGAATAAAGAATTTTTATAATAGCTTTTCACTTTTCAAAATATATGCAAAGATAGTTTTCAACATTCACTCTTGCAAAACCTTGTGTTCCACATTTTCTCCCTCATTTCCCCCATCCCTCTCCTTTATAAAGCAAGAATCCAACACAAATTATGTATTTCCACATTTATCATGCTGCAATGAATAAAGAATAGAGAGAAACATGGAGAAGATATAGGAGAGATGAAGAAGGTATAAAGAACAGAACCAAAATGACATCATATCTGTAGAAAGCTTAAACCTTACAATGCTATATAATGCTTATTATTGTTGTGGATGGGAAAGGAAAGGAATAACCATCTATATAGGACCTATTACTTGTCAGGCACTAAGCTCAATGCATTTATAAATATTATCTCATTTTATCTCCACAAAAATCCTGTGAAATTGGAATTACAGTTAAGGAAACTGAGGCAAATAGGTTAAAATGATTTGGCCATGATCATACAGCTAGTAAGTGTCTGAGGTTAGTTTTGTACTTAGATCTTTCCGATTCTGGAAAGCTAGTTATACCATGGATAGACTGCCAAGCCTGGAGTCAGGAAGACTCATTTTCCTGAATTCAAATTTGGCCTCAAACACTTACTAGATGTGTGACTGTAGCCCAGTCACTTAACCTTGTTTACTTCAGTTTCCTCATCAGTAAAATGATCTGGAAAAAGAAATGGCAAATCAAACTAGCTTTAAAAAATGGCCAAAAAAAGTCAAATATAGTCGTGATAAGTTGGACATAATTGAAATGACTGAACAACAAGTCTGATTCTAGGTTCAATATTCTATCTGTCCCTCTCACATTTACTTGTCTCTAAAGAAGTAGTATCATTATTAATACTGTTGTTATTGGTTTTATTATCATTAATATAAAGTGACTACAATGATCTAAAAAAACAAAAATTAAAAAGTCATTGAACTCTACTGGATTATAATGAACAAGCTCAAAGAATTAAGGAAACCAATTAGTAGAGAGGTGGTGTGTGGATGTGGAATGTAGTATATGCAGCAAATGTAGTCAGGGTGACTTTGCTGAAATATTTTTCTTTGTTGCAAAGAAGGATTCAATGTTGGAAGGACATACAATAAAGAGGAACAACTGCAGTGTTAAAACAAAAGGCAAAAAAATAAGACCAAAAAAATTAAAACAGATTTAAAAACACTCTTACAAATCTAAGGTATTCTTCCTTTCCTTGCTCCCTCCTCAATATTTTCTTCTTTCCTTTTTAGAAAACAAGCTTTCAGAGCCAAAGTTGACCTTTCCCTGAAAGAAGGAATCTGTGGAATTTGCCACTTGGGTTGTATCTGTCATGGAGATTCTTAACTCTCAAACTAGCCCACTTGGCCGGGGCATGAGCCCAAATAAGTGGACCACCTACAGGATCAACTTCTGCTTGCCACCACAAACAGAAAACAAGACTAATGGAATCAGAAACATCCATGTCAAGTCAAAAAGCACTTATTAAGTATCCACTTTGTACCAGATACTCTGCTACATGTTGGTGACACAAAAACAAAATAATTCCTGCCTCCAAAAAACTTATATTTAGCTAGGGGAACCAATAGGCAAAGAGATTAAAAATGTATATTAGAAAAGGAAGGGTATGTATGCCAGTAATAATTGGCAGAATTAGGATCCTAAGTGATCCTTAACTCAGCCTTAAAACAAGTTGGGGATGCCTTACAAGCAAGGGGATAGTATTATATTCATGAGGGACAGTATGTGCAAAGGCAAAGGCAGGAGAGATACTGTGTGTTTTGTGTACTATTTTGTGTACTGTGAATTGCAAAAAGTCCAGTATGATTGGTTTATAGAATATATGAAGGAAAGTTTATTAAATCAGTCTGAAAATATAGGTTGGATCTAGATCTAGACAGGTTGGGCTTCAAATATCAGAGGAGTTTTCATAACTTTAAATAAGATACCAAGATAGTAATTGCTGCCTTTTAAAAAAAGCTATGTCAGATGTTTATATCAGAAAACTTTTAATTTTATAAACATTATTATTTCAAAATATCCTGAACCTGAAGAACTAGAAAGAAGATTACAGTTGCCTAGGCATCCAAAAATGATGGCTTTCAAGGGAGAAATTCTATTTCATGGAGTGACCAGTTCAAAAAATATAATTTTTCCTAATATGCATGTCTAGATATTTATTGTTTAAAAAGAGCTACTAATACCCTCATACATACTACTTATGGCAAAGATCTTAAGAACTTTGGCATCAGTTCTCTCATTTATTAAATGAATGTGTGTATGTGTGTGTATGTGTGTGTGTTGGGCAGAGGATGAGATACAAGAAAGATCAGACCTCTGACATCCCTCCCTGTTCCATTTCTACAATCTTTTGGTCCATATGCTAGTCTGTTGTTTCTCTCTGAAATCAATTATTGCCTTGTATAGATTCATAGAGTGAACTCAGAAGTAGACATAACAATGAGAAAAGAGCTGGGGGCAAATTTCATGAATTCTGCCCAGCTGTGGAAAGAGATCACAACTGGGAAAACTTTAAAGAGAAGAAAGATGAAAGGTGCAATAATTGAATGAATTGGGAAAGTAGCATTAAATAACCAAAGGCATCAGGAGCTATTAACATGTACTTCATTCAAAAAGAACAGAAGCCTAATTTCTTTTCTTCTCTTTTTGCAATGCACATCTGTGTTGCCTTGTTCAGTAGCACAGTATAAAATTTATTCATCCTTATCTCATATAAAACTGTGTTTTCTGGATTTTGTCATGGTAATTTACATAACTTAAATGCTGCACCTGAATTTAGAAAGACTAGGCAATCTGAAACAGAATGGGAACAGATAATGTTTTCTGGGGTAAGCCACAATCAGTGACCTTTTGACCATGTTCAGTGGCTTTTAACATTGTTCTGGAATCCTGGCTAAATAAAGAGAGAGAGCTCTCTGGGAAAACAGGTGCATTTTGAACTGGGGGCAACCAAATACAGACCTGAACAAAACAGAGTCTGAACTAGATGCCTTCTAGACCCCCTGAGGGAGACAGAATCTTTAATGAAGGACCAGAGGAAATTATCCATCCCAGAAGGTAAAACTCTTGGCTCCCTAGACACCCCATGGAGGAATGACCTGTCATCAAACATTGCCCCAGGCTTTTGTCATGTAGCGAAGTCAGTATCTCAAAAGTAGAGCTCTCACTATTCTTATGTACTGTAAATACGAAGGAATCCTTTAAGGTTTGAAAAATGTCTTTTTTCCCCCTTTCTCCGTTCATCTAGATAAAATCTTGTTTCTATAATAAAGTTAAGTTTCAATTCATCATTCCATGATGCAAGGTAAGTTTTAAATCATAGACACATAATAGTATAGAATACATACAATTCATTATACCTAGTCCAATGCAGAAGAACTGGGTATTAATTTGTATCTTCCTCCCTTTCTCCTCTTTGGTATTGGGCTAATGGTGGTTATATTTAATTATTAATTTCTCCCTAAAAAGACGTTACAACTACATAATTTAATGCATAAGGCATTTCCCCGTAAAAAAAAAATCATTGCATTTCCAACTCCCCACAAGCATTGGGGATGAGATATTGAGAATGAGATAAAATCACTTAGGTTTGTGATGCTAGAAAATCACCTAAAAAGGACTTTGACAGGTCATCTAATATCATCCTTTGTATCCTGCTTTTTTGATAACCCAAAACTAAAAATAATTCAACATTTTCATTGTTTTGAAAGCATGTTGACTAAAAGAACTTTGGAGATTGCATCTCTTAAGCAAATTTCATACTTTTTGTCCCTAGTGCCTGGAATGAATATCTTTTCTACTTGTAGAACTCTTTCTTCCAGACTTAAATGCCACCTTCTATATGAAATCTTTTCCTAATCCCCAACTGCCAATTTTCTCCCTCCCCAAGTTAACTTGCATGTATTTCCTATCAATCTGTGTGTGTGTGTGTGTGGTATCTTCCTTGATAGGATATAAGTTGAAAAAAAATCAAGCAGCTATTCCCTTCTTGTTTTTATGTCTCCAGTCCCTAGCACAATGCCTGGCACCTACCAAGGACTTAATAAATGTGTATTGATTAACTTATTTGGTTAATTAATTTAATTCTCCACTTGTGGAAGGGACAGAGAAGCTTGGTTGGTTCAGAAAGTGATTCACTGGCAACTGTAGGGCAGATAAATATCATGAGCAAGGACTTCTGAGCCTTAGCCTCTAGAAATGCCTTGGATGTAGCTTTCAGACACATTTATTTTGGCTGATCTTCTGCATTTATTTCCAGACTTCAAGAATCTATGATTTCATTTCATGCTTCCACACAAATAGATTGCTATCTGGCTACATCTTAATAGAAGTTTTAATGAATTGTTGGGGACATCCCATTGGAAATGAGCCTCTACATTGAAAAAACCAATGCAAATTCATCAAAGAAACTTATTACTACTCTGCCTGGACATATTTCCCCCAATGATTGGCCTATTCTCATCCTTATCATTCTTTCCCCATTGATGGGATACTGTTCTGGTTGCCAGAACAAAAAGCAAGAAAATAGTCATAGTCCATAACTCCTGTTTAACCCTAGCTGTTTACACCTTCATTCCCACCCACCTCCACCTTATCCTCTTGCTCCCACGACAATGTCTCACTCCAATTCTACCTACACTTTACATCGTGCCCTCTGGAATAGTCATTCCTCTATAACAAACCACTTTCTGACTTTCCCCTTTAATCTACTGGTTTTCACTGAGACCTGACCCTTTCCTGAAGACCGTGCTATGATGAACATTTTGTCCACTTACTGGTTGTCACTTTTACCCATTTCTTTCCTTTCCACTTCCCCATGACCCCAAGATACAGGTTATGATGTTGGGAATCTAAATACTCTTGCCCTCCATTGTGTCTTCCAGATACTCCTTCTACTTCATCAGTCATAAACCTTTCATCCTTTAAAGTTCATTTAATCCAGTTTTATCACCCAGTCCAGATTTTCTGATAGCTATTATTTACCTTCCTGGGCATTCTTCCTCCTTCCTCAAAGGGAATACCAATATGTACAATGATGCTCCCTTAACTATCCTTACTTTCAGTTCCATCTATTGAACTCTTACTTCTCCACTCCACCTATACAAACACCTCACTTCCAATTCAATTTAATAAAAATATATTAAGCATCTATTCTCTATCAGGCACTGTGCTAAATTTGGGGGAGTTAGAAATAAAAAAAAAGTTTCTGACCTCAAGGAGCTTACAATTTAACAGGAGAAAATTATATGCAAATAACAAGAAATCTTTCTCTCCCTCTCCCTTTTGTCTCTTCTTGTCCCCCTCTCCTTCCCTTCTTCTCTTTCTCTCTCTCTGTCTCATCTCTGTTTTTATCTCTGTCTCTCTGTCTCTATCTCTGTCTCTGTCTCTGTCTCTCTTTTTTTGTCTGTCTCTCTGCCTCTGTGTGTGACAATAGGAGATACCAGATTTAGGATTTTTTTGGGGGGGGCATCTAGTGCCATGGAATTGAAATCAGTTAGCATAGGAAAGATTGTACTGAGCTGGAAGTCCAATTTTTGCCTTTTTATAAAGGAAATCTGATGGAGACTGATCTCACAAACTCTCAAAGGGTCAATTACTATCTCTATGTAGATGATTACCAGGTCTATTTGTCCAGTCCTAGTCATCAACATTCTACTGGACACTTTGAATTGAATATATAAACATATCAAATGTTTATCAAAACTATAAACATTTCAAATTCAATATATTCAAAACAGAACTTATTATCTTTCCCTTAAATCCATTCCTCTTCTAAACATCCTCATGATTCCCAAGATCCCCACCATCTTTTCAGTTGCCTAGCTTTGTTTTTAAAAATAGCTTTTTATTTTTCCAGATACACACAGATAGTTTTCAACATTCACCTTTGCAAAACTTTGTGTAATTTTTTCTCCCTCCATTCCTTGCCACCCCCTTCCATAGACACAAGGTTAAACATATGCAGTCCTTCTAAACATTTCCATATTCATTATGCTATGCAAGAAAAATTATATCACAAGCTGAAAGAAAAAAGAACAAGCAAACAAATAACAACAAAAGTGAAAATACTATGCTTTGATCCACATTCAGTCTCCATAGTTCTCTCTCTGGATACAGATGAATCTCTCCATCACAAGTCTATTGGAATTCCCTTGAATCACCACATTGTTGAAAAGATCTAAGTCTATCAGAGTTGATCAACATATAATCTTGTTGCTTCTGGGTACAATATTCTCTTGGTTCCATTCACTTCACTTAGCATCAGTTCATGCTAGTCTTTCCACGCTTTTTCTGAAATCACCCTATGTGTCATTTCTTACAGAAAAATAATATTTCATATATTTATCCTTATGTCATAATTTATTCATCCATTCCCCAATTGTTAGGCATCCAGTCAATTTCCAGCTTCTTGCCACTTCAAAAAGGGCTGCTACAAACATCTTTGCACAAGTGGTCCTTTTCCTTTTTTATGATCTCTTTGGGAAACAGACCCAGTAGACCCTGATGGATCAAAGGGTATGCACAGTTTGATAGCCCTTTGTCACCTAGCTTTCTAATTTCAATGTCATCCTTAATTCCTTATTCTCATTCACTACAAATATCTAATCAGCTACCTAATCTTTTCCTTTATTTCTCACTAAGATCACTCCCATACATCTCCTTCTCTTTATATATATATATATATACTCCCACCACCTTAATTCAGACCTTCCTCATGGACTATTACTATAGTCTTCTAATTGGACTTTCTGCCTCATCTCTCTTCACTCTAATACTAAATGCTTCTAAAATTATTTTCTCATAGTATAGGTCTGACAATGTCATTCATTTACCCAATAAACTCTAGTGGTTCATTATTAACCTTTTAATCATATATAGACTCCTCTGTTTGACATTTAAAACTCTGGCCCTCTTCATATTAATATAGTCTTTCAATACATTACTCCTTTTGATGAACTCTATTATTCTGCCCTCCTGGCTTACTTTTTGTATCTCACAATGATGGTAATTTCTCCAAAATCTCACAAATAGTAAGTAAAAATGCCAATCTTTGAACCCAGGTCTTTTGTCTCCAAATCTACTATTTTCCTTTGTATCATATCAGCCTTCTGCCTAAATAGAAAGCTTTGATTCTGTGCTATGTTTGGAGAATGGGAAGTAATACAGTTTGACCAGATCATAGAGATTGTATAAAGAAATAATCTGAAATATGGCAGACAAGACAGGATTGACCTGCTAGGTAGGAAGAGGACCAGAAGAAACTGATATCCCCCAAACTCAGAGAGTTTCAAAAAGAAGATTATTGATAATGTCAAAAGTTAAGGAGAATGAGTACTGAGAAAAGGCCACTAAATTGCAACTAAGTGATCATTGGCAATTTTGGAAAAAGCAGTTTTGGTGAAACAATGGGGACAAAATAAAGATTGTTAGAGGTCAAAAAGTAAGTGAGATAAGAAAAAGTGAAGAGATTCATTGCATATGACCTTTTAAAGAAGTTTGACCATAAAGAATAGAAGAAATATAGGAAGATAGTTAGGGATAAAAGAATTAAGTGAGGGTATTGTTTTTGGACAAGTATGAGTTATATGCCTCAAATAGGTCTGAGATTTTTAAAAAAAGGTTCCATATGTAGCAAAATATTTGTAATAGCACTTTTTGTAGCAGCAAAGATGCCTACTGAATGGCTAACAAGTTATCATTCATAATAATTATGCAGTATTACTGTGAAATAAGAAATGATAGATGCAAACAAGTATGGAAAGATATGTGAGCAAATGTCAATGAAGTAAGCAGAAAGAGGATAAAAAAGGAATATATATATATATGCATATATATATATATTTCAATGACATGTCAGGAACTATGTAAAGCACTTCAGAAATATTATCTCAAAGGATTATTACTTGGAAACAATAATCTATTGGCAGTAGATAGAACACTGAGCTTGGAATCAGAAAGACTCATCTTTATGAGGTTAAATTTGGCCTCAGACACCTGTGAATCATGTGATTTTGGACAAATCACTTAACCCTGTTTGCCCCAATTCCTCATCTATAAAGTGAGTTGGAGAAAAAAAAATGTAATAAGGGCAACTAGGTGGCACTCTGGACCTGGAGTCAGGAAGATTAAAGTTCAAATCTAATCTCACAAATACTTAGTAGTTATATGACCTTGAGCAAACCACCCCAGTATCTTTGCCAAGAAAATCCCAAATGGAGTCATGAAGAATTGAACACAACAAATCAAGGAACAACAACAAAACCTATCTAGAGATTTTATTTAAAAAATAAGTATTTCTAATCCAATTTGATGAAAGTGTTTGTGAAGTATTTGCCTTCCCAAATCACTAGCACACCACAAATGACTCAATCTGAACTTTGGCTTTTTGAAGGCAGAGACCAGATTTGTTTCTAGGTCATTTTAAAAAATCTTAGTATTTTCACATCATCTTGAAATGCAGTTGAAACTTAACAAATCTTTGTTGAATTATACAGATTAGCTGGGTTGGTACCTTTTAAATAAGCAAAATCTTAACCAAATTCTGGAGGCATTGAAAAGAATCCATCAGATTTCTGATTCTTAGTTTCCAGAGTTATCAATTCTTTGGGAATATATCCATCAATTTAATGAACCTACCAATCCAGACAATAGTGATGATTTGATTTACAGTTTTAAATTCCTTATTTTGATTTTTTTAAAAGAGCAATAAGTCTCCTTCATTCCCATCACTCCCTCCTTCCCCACTACTTTATCATCCTGTTGTGTTCAGTTGTTTTTGTTTCAGGTTTTAACAAGCCCATGCCAAGGCACCAGGTCTACCCTGTAATTTGCAGGCTTGTTACTCACTACCAAAGTGTATGAGAGCTACTGAATATTCATAGACTATCCTGACACATGAAAGATCCTAAATCCCCTAGGAATATGTGTGTGCTTAATCCAATCTCTAAAATAAACTCTTGCAGGAGACAACCATCCACTCACTAAGGACAAATCATTATTTCTGCCAGAAAATTGGAGGGGAAAAAAAAGCTCATCTCTTGCCCTGCCCTTCTGCATAGTAGACTCATGCAAATATACTTGGGCATTCTTAGAACTTGTTTATAAAGAGGCAGAGAAAGGCTACATCTCCCTTCATGCTTCCCCCAGTCTCCTGACTACCCTTGCGTAATCCCCTGCTTGTGGTTGCGACTGGTATATCATGGTTTATATCTACCATGAAAAAATAGGTAATTGGCATTTTTATTCAATTTGAAGAACAAAAAGAAGACTTCTTTGTTGCAAAGTTTCTCTGCTGAAATTATACTACCATACACAGTATTGTATCCAAAAATACATGCTAGATACTGAAGTTTATTGATCATGATTCATACTGCCTTTTCCACTTATTAGATGATTGAATTGAATATATTCACTTGACCTCTCTGCTCCTCAATTTTTTCATCTGCTTTATGAGGATATTCTATTAAATGATTTAATTCTCAGCTCCCGCTTAGCTCTAAATTTTGTATCTGGCACCCATATCTAGATTTTTTTCTTTGTGTTGGGGAACAATATTGACAAATAGGCACTGGGAAGAGAGTTAACTAGTCAACAAATATTTCCTGAGGCATTGTGAATGCATATCCCTCCCTAGTTGTGGCTATACTAAGGCTAGGTTAAGTCTAAGTTAACATATTTAGAAAGAAAGAATTATCAATCATTTATGTCTTCTGGCGAATTAGCTTAATTAGAGGTTTAACTGAGTAAGTAGCATGTAGTCATTTTAAGGACAGGATGGCTTAGAGTTTTGTCTTTGGATTCCCCAGGTTTTGTTAGCATGGAGTCTAACATCACAGAAATGTATGTTGAAATGACTTAAAATAAAAGGTAACGAATCTGATAGAATAAAAGTGGTAAGAGGCTGCCTTATTGTAGAACATGTAGCATTGGATGGAGTATCATTGTGAGCCCCCAGAGAACATTATAGTGAATTACTAAAGGGAGGGGGGAAGAATAGCAAGAAGTGAGAAAAAAGCAAAGTGTACTAATGAGAAGATACAAAATAAAAACATTGTCTATTTCACAATTTGGTTTAAGTTTGGGTTAGTTTTAAAAGTTAGTCAGTCATTCAATAAACATTAATTAAGCACCTACTATATGCCAGGCACTGTGCAAAGTATTAGGATTATGAAGAAAGGTTAAAGATAGTCCCTGTCATCAAAAACTCACAGTCTAATGAAGGATACAACATGTCAATAATTACGTACAAACATGTTAGACATAGAATAAATTGGAGGGATAACACTAGAATTAAAGGGATTTGGAAAATCCTTCCTGTAGAGATAGGGATTTTAGGTGTAATTTGACAGAAGTCAGGAAAGGCATGAAGCTGGGATAAGGAAAGAGGTGGTTCTAGGCATGGGAGATAGTCAGTGAAAATACCTGGAACAGAGAGGCATATCTTGTTTGAAGAAGAGCAAGAGCATAATGTCCTTGGATATTAAAGCACTTGGATGAGATGGGGGGGTTTGGGTAGGGAGGGCTATGTTGTGGTAAGGCAGAAGAAATCAAGAAAGCAGAGTGAGCTAGATTATGAAAGGATATGGTTGGCTAAGGATTTTATATTTAATCTTGGAGGTGAGAGGAAGTCAATAGAGTTTATTGAGTAGAGAACAGAAGAGAAGATGGGGTGGGAGGAGTGTTAAATGGTCAGACCTTATTTTAGGAAGCTCTCTTTGGCAGTTGAGTAGTGTACAATGAACTAGAATAGGGTGAGATTGAAGCAGGAGGCCAAATAGCAAACTATTTATTGCAATGGTCCAAGTGTGAAGCAAAGTAAGGTCCAGTTGTGTCCCAGGATGATGTCCAGGTCAGAGGAAAGTGTCTTTGACATGCAAGATGGGGTTGGAAATTGTGCTGTTTTAGAGGGAACACACTTGGGCTTAGACTCTTCACTCTGAGTCTGTGTGTCTCTGGGAAACCCTGTTAGCCACCTTAATGCTAAATTTCCCCATTTGTAAAATGAGATGGTAACTTGGTTTTCTCTGTTTTCTCTTTCAGTCCTAAAGCATGAGAGAGGGTCTATAGAGCAAAAGACAGGAACATTGCCTGGGAAAATTTCTGAGCCAGAAACTGATCATTATTTACAACACCTAGTTGAGTATAACCCCTTTTTCATCATGTTAAGAGAGCAACCAGTTACAAAGTGAAAATTAAAAAAAAAAAAAAAAAAAAAAAAAAAAAACTATTTTGGGATCACCAGGAGTCCTTCTTAGGAAACCAAGGTGGAAATAAGTTCATAATTCCCGCTGAATCTAGTGGATCTCTTGGGCTCACAACTTCTGGGCTTCAGTAGGCTATGCAGATTGTATGTCTACACTAAATTCAACATCAATACATTGTGTCACTGAATGCAGAGTGGGCCATCAATTATCTAAGAAGGGATGAGACAAAATGGATTTGAAATAAAGCAGCCCATGTTACCATGCTGATCAGGCCTAGGAGAAGCTTGGGAAGGACGGGGAGGACCAGTCTTTAAAAACATAAAAAATAAATAAATAAAACAAAAATAATTTTGAATGACCATTATAATAATTTAGCACCATTAATCAATGGCTACAGTTTTAAGATTTATTACAGATAATTCCCCTAAGGCATACAGACAGAAATTCCAATTAGTACACTCCATTTAACCATTTTATAAATGCTGAATTTATTCAAATTGTCTTTTTATATATAGGCATAGCCTAAATCTACATAGCTGGGTCGCTCTCTCAGCTATCAGGTAGCAAGAAGCATGATAATATGTACGTCAGTATAATGGAAATCATTGTATTTGACCTTCTTCACAAGATTATAGCTGAGTGTAATTAATAAAAAGGATTGTAAAGTATCTTTCATACATGGAAGTGCTAAAGAAATGCTAAATAACTATAAATTAAATTACAGCGATATGCAATTTTCATATCCTGCTCATAACTTTTCAATTTCTAAATTAAATGAAATTTCTTCAGCCCTGTCAAGGGAAACAGCTTTCTGCTTTTCTTCAGCAGAAATAAAATGATAGTCTTAAAAGCCAATCTCATTTGTATGAGTCACCCCAGCCTAAAGGGGCTTTTGTGAAAAATATTGTAAAGGGATATTTTTTCTCCCTCCATATGTAGTTGAAATGATTCCTGCTTATCCTGCTAAAAACAAATTTCCTTTTAGCCACTTTCATAATGGATTTTAAATCTGTTTTCTTTTAACTATTGCCATAACTTTTCAAAAGATGCTTGGTCTTCCTAGTTGTTGTTTTTGTTTTTTTTTAATAGAATGTTTCAGATTTAGAAGAGTATGTGTTTAGTAGAAATAAAAATTCCTTATCAATTGAACTTGAAAGATTATATTCTATTAAAAGAAGCCCATGAATTAGAATAATTCTGCAATTCTATTTGTGTATATTTGCATGTACACATACAAACACAATATATGTTTATGTTGTATTTCTAAACATATGTATACATATATACATATATAATTATTATATGCATAGCTAAGTATATAACAAGAATTCTATATTCTTTTTTGAGAAAATTATTTCATAAATATGCTGATATGAAGTTTATGTTGCATTACATAATTTTTTTTCAAAGCTGCCTTAAGAGTTTAGAGTTTGCAATATGATCAGTAGAATTTATTAGAAAAAAAAGTATGGCTAGAACTCATTGATTTTAGACAAAATAAAGATTCAATCAAGAGAGCAATCTATATTATATGTCAACTATACTAATATTGTTTTAGATAGATATTTACATATGGATAAATGCTTTTGTGTATATATGTGTGTGTGTGTCTGAGTATACATAGATATATTGCTCTGTGTAAGTGTATACACAGATATATGAATATTTATGTGGGACTATAGGTGGATGTGAATGTATATGTATATATTATGTATATATGTGGGGGATGTACTATATGTGTATTTATATATATAGGTATACATATATATTTATGTATTCATCTCTATATGTGTGTATATCTCTATATATGTATATGTGTGTGCGCTTAATTATAGTCTACTTTGAAAGGGGCAGAAATGAAAGGGGAAAAAGAGAATTAAGTAAAAAATGTGTGCAGCAAAGAACAAAGGAACAACCTACAAGAAAAGCAAAGAAAAGGTAGATACTCATAATTTCTTTTACTGTTATATATCCTTTCTTGAACTGGAAATTTTTTTGTTTTGCTTTATTTTTCTTTTCTGCCTTTCTTTTTCCTGTTCTGTTTTTTAAACATAAATTTAAAAAAACCTCTAAAATAAAATATGGGGAAAAGATTTTAGGGTTTAGGGTCTTTTAATTTTTTTATTTGTTTTGTTTTGCTTTTTAAAAGTTTTTATTTCTCTTGTTTTTACATAAATTTCCCAATGTATCTCTCCTTGCTCTTCTAATCAGTGAGCAATCTTTTATAAGAAAGAATTTAAAAAGAAAGAAAAAATACAGTTCAGGAAAATTAATCAACCCATCAATCAAGTCTGATAGTGTTTGTGATTTTTCATACCCATCCATAGTCCCTCACTTTAAAAAATAAAGGGAAGAAAATTTTCTCATCTTTTCTCCAAGTCCAAGCTTAGTTATTATATTCACACTTAATGGTGCTATTTTTTGTGTGTACTTTTCATTCTTGTTATTATAGTTATTGTGTATATATGTTGTCATGATACCTTATTTTAATCTATATCAGTTCATATGAATTTCAATATCTCTCCAAATTCTTTGTATCCATTATTTCTTAAAAACAGTAATAATTGATATTCCATTATATTCCTATACCATAATCTGGTTAAAATTTTGCAGATCAGTGAGAATATTTTTTGATTCTAGTTTTTTTTTTGTCACAAAAGATACCACTATAACTATTTTGGTGTTTATGAAATTTTCTTTTATTTTTTTCTCCTTAGGGAATATGTCTAATAATTAGATTTCTGAACTCAAAGGATATGATCAAATAGTAGTTACTTTTAAAAAAAATCATATTTCCTATCCATACATATGTTTTGAAAAATAAAAAAGCTTTAATAAAAAATTAAAAATGTAAAAAAACTCATAATTCCAATTTGCTTTCTAGAATGATTGAAACAAGCCACAATTCCATCAGCAAAGCATTATTTTGACTCTTTCTATTGCCATCTTTTGCCAATTTACTGACAGTGAAGTGAGTCCTCATAGTTGTTTTTAGCCTTTATAGTCCTTGAGCCTCTTTGGCTGCTTGGATTCAGAGATCTACCCCAGTAGCTCCCAAATTAATAGTTGTCATTCTCAAGATGTCATCATCACTATTTACTTGTTCTAAAACCTACTTCCTTTATTCCTTCTGATACCTACTTCCTTTTTCATATCTTCTGGTATGCATTCCATGCACACAAAATCGGGTATCTATATTAGACAATGAGTTTAAAATATACACCATCTGATTTATGTAAAATGATGTCAGGTGAACAATTGGAGGCAATAACTGCTGCTCTGCCTGGTTTTCAACTCTATGGAATAAGATGCCTTTCCCACAATAAGTTCATCCCTTCTAAGATCATGCTATACTGATAGTGCAAATCTTGATTGATACCACCTCCCTCAGCCTATTCTTCCCTTTAATTGGAGGGTTGGAGAGTAGAATAACCAAACTCCTTCCAGTGCCTTTATAGAAAATAGAACAGGATTTTTACTTTACTCCAATCTGCATCTTCTGCCCTGCTTGATTTCAACTACATGGAATAAGATGCTTTGCTGCCAGGTACCCCCTTGTGTCATTCTCCCTAATCATCCCATCTATTTTTTTTATAAGTTGTCTCCCTAATGAAGGGAGTGTAAACTATTAGAGGGCTATTAAAGCTTTGTCTTTCTTTTTATTAATTATATCCCTGGGCACTTAGCACAGTGCCTGGCACATAGTAGGCACATAAATATCTATTGGATTTGATAAATGTTAGAGTGAAAATGTAACAATTGAGAATAGGCTCCAGAACTCCCTGGCATATGTAAAAATACCACAATATATGTCATTGTGTTTTATATTTTAGTTTCTCCCTTCTATTTTAAATTAAAACATTTAGTCACAGATGACTGAACTTAGCAAGATTATTTGACTAAAATCAAATGCCTGATACTACCGCACACCTCTTAGATTGACTAAAATGACAGGGAAAGATAATGATAAATGTTGGAGGGAATGTGGGAAAACTGGGACACTGATACATTGTTGGTGGAACTGTGAATATATCCAGCCATTCTGGAAAGTGATTTGGAACTATGCCCTAAGGACTATAAAACTGTGCATACATACTCTCTGACCCAGCAATATCATAACTAGGTCTGTATTTTTAAATCATAAAGGAAGTAAAAGGACCCACATGTACAAAAATGTTTGAGTAAAGTACCACTCTTTTTGTGGTAGCAAAGAACTGGAAAATGAGTAGATGGCCTTCGATTAAGGAATGGCTAAACACGTTATGTTATATGAAGATAATGGAAATGATGAACAAGTTGATTTTAGAAAGGCCTGGAAAGATGTACATGAACTGATGCTGAGCAAAACAAACAGAACCAGGAATACATTATATACAATAACAGCAAGAATGTGTGATAAACAACTGTGAAAGACGTGGTTCTTCTCAGTGGTTCTGTGAGCCAAAGTAATCCCAATAGACTTTGGACAGAAAATTCCATCTGCATCCAGAAAAAGAACTAAGGAGACTGAATATAAATCTACAAATGCTGTTCATTTTTTTCTGTTTTTTTTTTTTAATCTCTCCCATGGTTTTTTCCCTTTTGCTCTGATTTTTCTATCCCAACATGATTCATAAAGCAATATTTATTAAAAATAAATTTACTAGAAAAAATTAAATCAAATGTCATGTGTAGCATGGATATGAATTTGTATTCTTAATAAATCTAAGAGATAATGAATGATATAATTATCCTATGGAATTTCTCTTAATTTTGGGATGTTAGTTTGCATTGCTACTCAGAAATGAATTGTAAACCCATGTTTTCAGGAAGAAATCTTCAAAGAGTCATGGAATTTGAGAGCTGAAAAGGAATTTAGTGGCCAGCTTGTGTGGCAAGAAACTGGAGACTAAAAAGTCCAATTATTGAGGAATGATTATGGCACATGAATGAGATGGAAGACTATTTTGCTGAAAAAAATAGGGACATAGATGGCTCCAAAAAGGCATGGAAAGATTTATAAGAATAGATGCAAAGTTAAGTGGACAGAAGCAGAAAAATAATTTTCACTTTAATACCAATATGATAAAATGAATACTTTTGAGGACTTTTATAAACCAATAATATTTCATATTTAGTCATTTCAGTTGTGTCTAATTTTTTGTGACCTCATTTTGGGTTCTCTTGGCAAAGAGAAAGGAATGTCTTGCTATTTCCTTCTCCATTTCATTTTACAGATAAGAAAAATGGGTTTAAGGGTTAAATGACTTGTGCAGAGTCACACCAATAGTAAGTATTTGAAGCCAGATTTGAATTTAAAAAAATAAGTCTTCTTGACTTTGGCCATGGAACTCTCTTGTATCAGCTAACCACCCATAATGAAGAAATTAGTCCTATTATAAATTATAATTATTTTTATATTTGACTTATGCCCCCTAAAAGATGATTAGTTTCTTGAGGGTAGTGCCTAAGTCTTGTTATATTTTTGTATCCTAAATCCTAGTTAATTTTTCTTTTAAACAGCATTTCATTTTTTAATTACATGTAAAGACAATTTTAACATTTATTTTATGTAAAATTTTAAGTTCCAAATTTTTTCCCTTATGTCAAAATAGTATTGATTAGGAAAAGAGGGAGGAATAGAGGACCTGATGGTCATGATGAAAGTGAATAAAAGACAAAATAGTAATAAGGAATTAGAATATCTGCCTTCAAGTATTTGAAACAATTTCATGGTTAAGAGGAATTAGACTTGTTTCACTTGCCTCCAGAGAGTGGAGTGATTAATATTGGATGGAAGTTGTAAAGGGTCAAATTTAGGTTAAGAAAAGAAATGTGAGAAAAATTTCCTAACAATTTGAGCTCTCCTAAAGTAAAATGATTTGTCCTTGAATGCACTGGTTTAACTGGATCACAGAATCATGCATTCTTCTTGACTCAAGAAATATTTTAAGGCAGAAATCTGAATAATCACTTGTCAAAGAACATTGTAGATGAAGTTCTTATAGTTTGATTAGATTCTGAGGTCCTTTATAATACTGAGATTCTTTTATTCTGAGATGATATCTTAATTTGTCTAAGATCACTTGGCAAGTTACCTGTCAAAACCTCTCTCCTTCCAATGACCTTTCCCAGTCCCCTTACCTTCTAGAGTCTTTTCCAACCTCCTAGATTACCTCTATAAGAGATGTGTGCATCTAATATTTTACATGCTGTCTTCCCAATTAAAGTGAGTTCTTTAGGGGCAGAGGCTATTTAATAAGCATTTATTGAATGAATGGTGGAATATATTTCTAAGCAACATAAAAGCTGATCATTGTAGCAGATAAATAAAGGACCTACAATTTCATTCTGTGCTGTGGCAGCTACCTTGCCATATTATCAAGACTTTCAAGATCCCTATTCATATATAACCCCTCCAGTCATTTGTCATGTTTAAAATGTCTCTTCCTTGTCTGCTTCCAATAAGGATTGGGACAGTCCATGCTATGTTCATGGGTTCCAATTGAGACAACAGTTATTGACTCATATCAATAAACAATTTTGGATTTTTAAAAAATTCAATACTATTTTATTTTTCCAATGGCATGTAAAGATAGTTTTCAACATTCATTTCTGTAAGATTTTGAGGTGCAATTTTTTCTCTCTCCTTCCTTTACTCTCCTCCTTCCCCATGACAACAATCTGATGTAGATCATACATGTAAAATCATTTTAAACATATTTCCAATATTGGTCATTTTATGAAAGAAAAATCAGAACAAAAGAAAAAACCACAAGAAAGAAAAAACAAACAAAAAAATGAAAATAATATATTTTAATCTAAATTCTGTCTCCATAGTTCACTCTCTGGATGCAGATGGCATTTTTTTAACCCAAGCCTATTGGAATTGTCTTGGATCAATGTATTGCTGAGAAGAACTAAGTCTATCATAGCTAATCATTACATAATCATGCTGTTCTTATGAATAATGTTCTTCTGGTTCTACTCACTTCACTCAGCACTAGTTTGTATAAATCTTTCCAGGCTTTTCTGAAATCAGCCAATTCATCATTTCTTATACAACAATAATATCCCATTACATTCATATGCCATAACTTATTCAGCCATTCCTCAATTGATGGGCATTCACTCATTTTCCAATTTCTTGCCACCACAAAAAGAACTGCTACAGGCATTTTGTACACTTGAATTCTCTCCCTTTTGTGAACAGATCATAGAGTTAACACTGGAAAGGATTTCAGAGTCAACTACTCTAACACCATTATTTTACATTTAGAGAAACTGAGACAGACTGCTCAAGATCACAGACTGCAAAAGGGTCAGAGGTGGAATTTAAACTCAGGTCCCCTGATTCCAAATCCAGTAGATTTTTCATTGCACCATACCTTGGGCTTGATTTTGGCCTCCAATAGGAATGCAACCCTCAATTCATGAACACCACCCAAGGATCCAAGGAATGGATCCAAAGCTAAAGGGCAAATGGAGGTCCCCAAATCCTGCCCTTAATGTATCACACCCTCTTAATGAGACAAATGCTTACATAATCCAATAAGTCTCCAGAGATCAAGAAAAAGACCTGGCTTCGTACATGACCAAGGCATGACTAATTGTGGGTGGAGGGGAAGGGACCCAGGGAGCAGTGGAGGAGGCCTCGTAAAATCCCTTAAGCAGCTGTTACCAGAGGTATGGAGGAGAGAAGAATCTGTTGGCTGAGCCTATGAACCCATAAGTCACTCTGTGACCTGACCTGCCTTAAACTCTCACTCCAGTTCTCCAAACACTTGGCTTCCGATCCTTTTGTGTTTGCATTACACACAAACGTCCCTGGAAACAACACTGATGTTACTTAATTGGAGAGCTGCCAGTGTTTGCATTTGAACTGTGGGGCTCAGGTCTATTAATCTCAAAGAGGGACTAAAATGAAGGACCCACATTCTTCGCTTTCTAGATTTAGAAAAAAGTGATAAACTATTATTTATATTCAGAATTGGCTCAGAATATTTCTTTTGTTTTCTTTATTGTGTGGTTTCATTTTCCCTCTGCATATTCAGTCAAGACATGATTATTTATCTTAAAATAAAAAAATAGAAGTCAGACAACCAAAACATGACTAAAGACAAAGGGTCAAATATGTAAAATCACTTATGACACTTGTGAACTCCGAATGTAGGGACTATCTCCTTTCTTTTCTTTTTTCTCCCATTTTTCTATACCCAATACCTGATCCAATGTTTTGCTCTTAAAAAAAAAAAAAAAAAAAAAAAAAAAAAAAAAAAAAAAAAAAAAAAGCTATTTAATGGGTTGCATCACCTACATTTATCAAATAATCCTTTATTTTTTATAATAAAAAATGTAAAAACAAGAGGAAGTGTTCAAATTAATCAATACATTGAAGAACTCTGACATTATATGCAATATTCCATACTCATAGTACTTCATTCTTAAAATAATGGAATAGGAAAGGTGTCTTCATATATATATATCTTTTGGGGCTCTAAATTTAATTATTATAATTTCATAACATTGTTTCAATCATTTTGTTGTATTTTTTCCATTTACATTGATATTTTTCTGGTCATGCCTATTTTGCTTTGTGTAAATTCATGGGTACACATATATATAAATACACACAATATAGAAATCTTTATTCTTAATAGTGTTTCTTAAATTCAATAATATTCCTTTATATTCATGTATCACAATATGCTTCAACATTCTCCATTTGATGGACATTTAATTTTTAGTTTGTTGATATTGTAAAAAGTGGTGCTATAAATATTTTGGTATATCTTGGCACTTTATTTTTAATCGCTATTTTCTTGGGCATGTAGTGGGTTCTCTGGGCAAAAGAATATGGACATTTTAGTCCCCTTAGTATAATTTCAAATTGTTTTCCAGAAAATTTGGACCCATTCATTAAGAATAAATTAGTGTCACTATCTATTTATTAACTATTTATGTCTTTTGCCTTCTTTGACAATTTAGTGGGTGTGAGATAAAACCTGAAAGTTGTTTTGACTTGGATTCTCTTTATCATTTATGATTTGGAATAATATTTCAAATTCTTATTAATAATTTGCAATTTTCCTTTTAAAAACTGTCTACTTTGGACAATAATCTATATTGGAAGTAGGCACATCTATCTATAGAACTTTTTAGTTATACAAATTTTCTGTTAGATAATTATCTTAGAATCAGACTGCTATCAGAGCTACCTTTACAAAATTTTTTGTAGTCAACGGTTTTATTTCTTATCCTATTTCCATTAATTCTGTTTGCTAAGATTTTTTTTTCAGTTTCATGTAATTGAAATTTAAAAATCTTTTGAATTCATTCTATTCTGTTTGATTAAGGATGTACCTATTGTAACTTCCTCAGTTATAAGATAATTAATTTCATTCTCTCCCATTCTTTAAAATGATGTCATTTCTAATGTTAGGTTACAGGTCAATTTTGACTTTATTTGAAATACAGTGTAAAATACAGAAGTCCTAAACCTAATTTCTTAGATTTTTAAAATAAGTTTTGTCATGGTAATTTTAGAGACTATTAAACATTTGCATCAATTCATATTAATCATTGTTCCTTTTTTTCTAAACTGTTTCTCTGATTTATTTTTTCTGTTTTTAAACAAGAACTAGAGTTTGAATGCTTACAACTTAATAAGATAATCTGAGATCTTCAAATGTTATTCTTCCTCATTTCTCCTTTTTTTTCTTTATTCCTCTTAATATTATGTTTTTTTTTTTTATTCCATCAAATAAATGGTATTATTTCATCTAGTGATGATGTTACCATTTGTGTTTTTTTGCAACTCAATTAACTTTTCCTTTATGGATTTAGATGATATGCTGTTGGAAATTAAAAATGTTTAATGTCACAATTAATTATTTTCTATGATACTCTTAAATATAATACTTGTTTATCTTTATCTTTATTTATTTATTTTATTTATTTATATGAATATTTATTTATTTTATTTATATATAAATATAATAATTTTTTATTTATATATCTATATTTATTGATACTATGAATTTTTATTTTGCCTTCTCAGATAAAATGTTTGCAGTTCCTCTTTTTTAATTTTTTCAATAATGAATTTTATTCTGGCCTCTAATTTTAATTTGGATATGTCTTCACTTTTTTAGATGCATTTTTTATAGAGTAGATTATAGTTTCAAAAATAACTTAAATATTCTCTTTTATTTCAACGAATTTTTTAATCCATTCACATTTAAAACTGTAAGTATTGGATGGGCTTTTGCATTTATTTGTTTCTTTTTAAATTTCACTTTTTATTCTGAATTTAAAACTAAAAAATTTGCATACAAACAGCATGACTCACAAAAAAAAAAAAAAAGATTATATTTCACACCATTTACTAAGCATCTAGATGGTGTGATGGATAAAGTAATGGACCTGGAGTCAGGAAGACTTATCTTGCTGAGTCCAAATCTGGTCTTAGACCACACTAGCTGTGTGACCTTGGACAAGTCCCTTAACCATTTTTGTTTCAGCTTCTTCATTTGTAAAATGAACTGGAGAAGAAAATAGCAAACCAACATAGCGTCTTTGTCAAGAAAACCACATATGGGGTTACAAATAATTGGACATGACTAAACAACAATTTTTTTAAAGTATATGATAAATTTGGTTATACTTTCAAAATTGTCCTGCTTGTCTCTGATTTCTTCTGAATCATCCTCTGTTCATTTCTGGGCATTTTAAAACAAGTTATAATGGCTATCTTTTGAAGCCCATCACTGTTGCTCAGCCCCTTCATTCCAATTCCCTTCCCCATTAAATGAAAGAAAGAGGAACAAAAACTTGTTTAAAATTATATTTAAGAAAAATACATGCTTTCAGTGACAATATACAAAAAATGTATATTTCTGCACCTTTTACCCATAGCTTCTCTCTCAGGAGAGAAATAACATATTTCATCCCAAGTCCTCTGAAGTCATGATAGGTCATTGCTTTGATCAGGGCTAATACTTTCAACATTGTTTTTCTTTACAATATCTTTGTCCTTGTATAAATTATTCTCTTGGTTCTGCTCAGATGACTTTGGATTGTTCAGCCTATCCAGGAGTCCCTGAAATATTCTTTTTTTATTTCTTACAGCAAAATAATATTCCAAATGGGGAGAGAGGGAGGGAAAAATATACAGCAGAGAACAAAGAAAACTTAGAAGGATGTGCAGAGAAGCTGGGAAACTTTGAAAATGAATAGTAAACAAGTAGTATTTATTTCATATTTTGTTAAAGTAAATAGTCTGTAATAGAAATTTATGATTTGATATTGAATTCTCTTTCTGTTCTATTGAATGTTATGCTATCATGTAGAAAAGTTCTTTTTCTCTCCTCATTTTGTATTTAGGTTTAAAATGAATAAAATGTTCTTCAAAAAAATTCAAATACATTCAAAAACATTCAAAAATACATTCAATTTGTTTAGCCTTCCCCCAATTGTCTAAGAGGTTATTTAAGACTATCCCATAGAATCTAGTTTTTAGACTTTTTGTTTTTCCTTCTTTTAATTCCCTCCTTCAGTAACAGAAAGTTTAATTTGCATGTAACTAAGCTTTCCCTAGTATTATCTTCTTTTTTAAGTCCCTCCTTCCTATCCCAACTCTGAGCAATTTCACCAGGTGATCACGATGCTTGAAATATTATTCCTCCTCTTCTCCACCTCCCGGCTTCCCTAATTTGCTTCAGATTCCAATTAAAACACCACCTTCTATGTATAGGAAGCCTTTTCAACTCCCTCTTTAATACTAATTTTTTCTCTATGATGATGAATTTAATGTATTTCTAGACTAAATTCTCTGTGTGTGTGATTTGTATGCACATTCCTCCTTTCCCCCCTCAGCATCTATGTTCACCTCCAGCCTTCACTTTCTGAGTATAAGAGGAGAAGCTTATTCACATGTTTGTGTGAAAATTACCATCTTGATAGATATAATATTTCCATCAAGATACCAGGAAAAGCATTAAAAATGGTTTATTGGCCAAGTTGTGAATTTATCCAACCATTCTGGAGAGCAATTTGGAACTATACCTCAAGAACTAACAAACTGTGCATACCCATTGATCTAGCAGTGTCTCTAATGGGTCTGTATCCCAAAAAGATCATAAAAAAGGGAAAAAGACCCACATGTGCAAAAATGTTTGTAGCATCCCTTTTGGTAATGACAAGAAACTGGAAACTGAGTGAATGACCATCAGTTGGGGAATGGCTAAATAAGTTATGATAGGAATACAATAGAATGTTATTGTATAAGAAATGACAATAGGCTGATTTCAGAAAAGCCTGGAAAGAAAATTTTGTACACAGCAACAAAAATATTGTGTGATAATCACTGTGATGGATTTGGCTCTTTTCACCAATGAAGTATTGAAGGCAATTCCAATAGACATGTGATGAAAAGATCCATCTGCATCCAGAGGGAAAACTATGGAGACTTTTTTGTTGCTGTTTGTTGCTTCTTTTTTTTCTCATTTTTTTCTTTCACCTTTTGATCTGATTTTTCTTGTGCATCACAACAAATACGTTGAGAAGAATTGCACATGTTTCATCTATGTTGGATTGCTTTATTTCTATGGGAGGAGATGGTGAAAAGAGAGGGAGAAAAATTTAGAATACAAGGTTTTGCAAATGGGGATATTATTGTATATTAAATATAAATTAAATTTGTTATATATTATATACTACATAAGAGCAATTATAAGTTGCACAAATTAATATATATATGTATATATATATATATATATATATATATATATATATATGTAACTTAATGGGTTCACTACAAAAGGATAAAGGAACTTCCAGGACCCAAAATTGGGAGATACTTTTCTCACATAGTGTCTCTATATGGGTCCATAATTACAACTATATAGTGTTCATAGGGACAATACACAATTACTTTGATGGGAATGTTTCACATCAATTCTTCTTGTTACCTTTTCTTAAGAAATTTCTTTGCTAAACATTAATGGAGTTCACCTGGTTGATTGATAATGAGTATTATTGTGAGCAACATTAATAGAAACCCTAAGGGAATAATAGTTAGCCAACCTTTGGCAATGCAATTTGCTTTAGAAAGAGCAGGTGGAGGGCATATAGGTTATTTTATCCAATTCCTTCATTTTACAGATGGGAAAACTGAGGCTGAGAGTAGCTTAATGACTTCCTAGGGTTTCATGGGTAGGAAGTGGCAGATTTGGGATTCAAACACATGTCTTGCATGCTATACCATACTGGATAGTGCAAATAGATAGAGTGCTAGGCCTAAAATTGGGAAGACTCACATTCAAATCAAACCACTTATTAGCTTTGTGACTTTATAAAAGTCATTCAAACTCTGCCTGCCTTAGTTTCCTCCGTTGTAAAACAGAGATAATAATAACACCTACTTCCCAAGGGTATTATGAAAATTAAATGAAATAATATTTGTAAAGTCCTTGGAATGTGCTTACTGATAATAGTAAGGAATCAATAAAGATTTGTTTCCCCCCCACCCCAACATGCTTAGATCATATATTCCAAACTCCATTTTTCAGATAACAGAACTAAGATGTTTCATTCTTCTCATCAAACTCTTTATTCCTGGCTTTTCAAAAGAAGGGCAAAATCTTAAAAAATAATTGTTGAACTCCCCCCCAGAAGTCAGAAAATATAGAGTTAATTATAAGAGCATGCCTATAGTTGCACTTCTCAGTGAATGCAACTGGGTGGTCAAAGATATAAATGAGTAAAGCTCTTTTAATTTACATGGAGTTTGAATGCTGGTTAATTGACTATACTAGTATGATAAAATGATTATATGATCAAAGTTAATTACAGTTTAGTTATACATATTAAATTCTCTCTTTAAATATTTTATAGAACTTGATAAAATGATAGAAACATTCATTTGGAGAAATAAAAGATCTATAATATAAAGCTAAATAATTAAAAGAGATAGAGATGAAGGAGAAATAGAACTTCCACATCTCAAATAATATTATAAAGCAGCAATCATTAAAAACCATTTGATGTTGATTTTTAAAAATTGAGATATAACAATGGTACATACCACAGAAGAGAAAACCAGAAATGAGGGGAGATTCAATAACTCAATGTTTGATAAACTTAAAAATATAAATTACTTGCAAAAGAATTGCCAATTTGAAAAAAAAAATTGCTGGGGCAACTAGAAAGTAGACTGGCAGAAAATAGGTTTAAGCTATCATTTTATATCATATTTTGTAATAAATTTAAAATTGGCATAGCACTTAAATATTACAGATATTACCATGAAATAAAAGAAAAACAAGTCATATACCTTTTACACCTATAGATAGGATATGTGTGTGTGTATGTGTGTGTAGAAACAAGACATTGAGGCAATTGTAAAAAACAGTTAATTCTGATTGCATCAAGTTGAAAGGCTTCTGCCAAAAATTAATAACTCTTTAATACATGTTCTTAACCTAAGATGTATTAATTTTGTTTGTGTAGAAGCTTTCCAACTTCATGAATTCAAAAAATCTTATATATGTTTGCACAAAAATGTAACACATACACACAAATATTTACTTATATATAATACCAACAGCCAAATATTTCTGTTGCTCAGTTGTTTCAGTCATGTCTGACTTTTTGTGACCTCTTTTTAGGGGTATTCCTCACATAGATACTGTAATAGTTTGCCATTTGTTTCTCCAGCTCTTTTATGGATGAGGAATTGAGTCACCCAGGGTTAAGTGACTTGCCCAGGGTCACATACTTAGTAAGTGTCTGAGGCTGGATTTGGATTTATAAAGATGAATTTTCCTGACTTCAGATCTGACAGTTTTTATAATGTGCCACCTAGCTGTCTTTAACAAGTTCTAAGAAATGATATATGTAATGAATAACAAGAAATAAGGAAAGATTTGTATGTACTATATGAAAAGATACCTTTCTAGAGGGAGATAAAAAAGGGAGGGAGAAAAAAATTGGAACTCAAAATCTTACAAAAATGAATATTAAAACTATGCTTATATGTAATTTAAAAAAATAAAATACTATTGAGATAAAGATACTTTCCAATTCCTTTGCAGAGATAGAGGGTTCAGAGCTAAAACACTGAATTGTCAGATTTTTTTCTAAATGTTGGTTAGTTTTACTTATTTTTTCTCTTTCTCTTTTAAGAAATCCTTGTGGTAAAGAAATAAGGGACATCAAAAAAGTATTTTAAAAAGAATTAATTTTGTTTTTAACTTAAATCAAATTTTTTTTAAAAATTTAAAAATTGTCAGAGGCTGAGTCAAGGACTGAAAAAAATTCATGCCACTTTTTGTGTTAAAATTTATTAATTAAATGTAAAAAAATTAAGAATCAAACATAATTGCATTGAACTTTTATTAGGTTTATAATAAATCATTTACTATTTGTATTTGCCATTAAAAAACTTTTTAAGTTATGAATCATATGTTCTTAAAGTATGTCTTCTTAGTGGTTCTAAATTACTTTTGGACTAAATAAATCATGGGATTTTTCTTCCCTAATTCTGTTATGCTAGTGCTAGTTCTGGGCTCTGCCTTTCTCTTACAGAAACTACTGTTTAGGTCTCTGTATGGGGTAGAGTAATGAATTTAAGGTCTCAGTTCAATTCCAGACAGGTATGGTGAATGTTAGAATTAGAAAGGAACATAAATTCAGAGCTTAAAGGGACATGAGATATTTTCAGATGAATTTATTGAACCCTACAGAGAAGTGGCTTGTCCAAGATTGCACAGTTAATAAGTGTTAGAAGTAGGTTTCCAATTTAGGATTTTTATTCCAAACCCAGGCCTTCTTTCATTATTCACATGTAAAGAGAACTTAATTCAAATTCAGATATTTATTGGCACATAAGATATACAAGGGTCCATATTAGGTATGGAGGAGATAAACATAACAGTTTTTGCCCTTAAAGGGCTCAAATCTAGCCCTAATTGTAAGGAAGAAGACATGTATACATAGAAATGTAATAGAGCAGGCAGTGAAAGTATAGGGAAAAGTATAAATAAATATTTTTATTCCCATTGTATAGATGAGGACCCAGTGGGAGATGATAGTACCTCTGGTCAGATTATATCTGGAGTATTGTTTTCAATTCTGGTCATTACATATTAGGGCAAGAAAAGGGACAGCAGGCCAGATAGAGATCTGGCTTGAAAGTCAGGAAAACCTTGGTTATAGTCTTGCTTCTGACATTGAACAAGTAATTTAAATTCTCAAGGCTTTCAGCCAATGGTTCTCAATTTTTTTAAATTTAAATTAATTTTTTTAAAATTTAAATTAAATTAAAAAATTGAGGACCAAATCTGTATTTATATGGAATATATCTATTGATATCTATCACTTTAGAAATTAAAATGTTTAAAAATTATTATGAAAATACTTCTTACCTCTTGGTCACTGAAAAGATCTAGGGGCATCCAAGAACATTTGGAGTGCACTTTAAGAACCACTGTTCTATACTATCTAAGACTTTAGCTGTTGAAAAGATACTGGTCTGTATTGTTAGAAGGAGTTTCTTCATCTGGGACTTCCCTATATAAATGAAATCCTGTATCCAATTCCTAGCCCTGAATTTTAGTAGAACTTATTACCTAAAAGAAAGCAACTATTTTGGTCATTCGAAGTTCAACTGAAAGAACTAGATATTTTTAGCCTAAAGAAAAAAAGACTCAAATGTCTTCAAGTATTTGAAAGATTATCTCATAGAAAACAGATTAATTTGTTCTATTTAGAAGGTTTAACCAAAAGTAATGAAGTGAAGATATCAAGAGGCAAATTTAGGATTAATTTAAGAAAAATATTTTTTAAAATGAGTTATACAAAATGAGTTAAATTTTCTGGGGTCTTGGTTTCTTTGCCTGTAAAATAGGGGATGAGTTTGATATGTGTCTTGTAAGGTTCTTTACAATGTTAAATCTTAAAACTTTGATACATCTCTGAAAGTAATAGTGAATAAACTATTACAATAGCAAACAAGATAATGAAAAACAAGTAAACATATTAAGGATCCTTTTAAATGTCTATGGTTCATGAAAATAATTCATGAAGGCTACTTTGGCTACCTCTTTTCTCCCATACTCCTATCCTGAAAGAACTGCTAAATCATTTTATAATTATAAGTATTGGTGTATTTCTTACCCTCTCTGAATTAGACATGAGTTAATAAATGAATCCTGAAAAAAAAAAAAAATTAAAGCAGTCTCACAATCACAGCTTCTTGAATCTGAACTCTACTATACACCCACATCTCCATTAGTAAATCCAAATCACATGAGATATAGTGGTGTAAATTTGTGAATAGCCTCTCTGGGTCTCAGTTTCCTTATCTGTAAATGGGTCTGTTGGACTAGTTAGATTCAAGCTTTAACATGCTAGCTCCAGTTTTCCTGGAATGTTTTAGTTGGGGGTGGGACTGGGAAGAGCTTAAAAGGGTTAGAAGCATCCACAAGGCAAAAAACTGACTCTAATGACTTCCTTCCCTCCCTCCAACCTCTTCTGATCAGCTGGATCCAAACTTTACCTGTAAAAGGGAGGCATTCACAATTTGTAGCAGGAAGGTGCCACATTTCTTTTGTCTGTTTTTGGCTATCTCAAAAGACATCAAAGAAATTGGGATACTTTGTCTTTAGAAAATCCCTGTTTCCTGGAATCATAATAACTCTATCCCCTTTAGACAAAGGCTGTTTATTCACTGTAAGCCTGGCTTCACTCTAGCTGAAGATCAGGCATGCATTCCATTCTGGCAGCAAAGCTTGGCTACCTGGTGACTGTAAGCAGTTCCAAACTCACCCAGTCTCTATTCAAATAATTGAGAGCAAACATTTTCTGCCTAAAGTTTTTAGTATCTAAGTAAATTTAATGTACTTGTTTTTAGTTCTTATTACTAAATTACTTATCCTTTAAGCTGATAACCAATATACATTGTTTTAGAATCTTTACACCATCTAGTTTTTAATTAGAAACACTACCAAGTCATCCAATCCTCCTTCCCAGAAGTTCATCACAGAAACTATAGGACATCCTGAATCTATATGAGAAAATCTGGAGTAGTATCCCAATATAATAACATATAAATACTTTAGTACCTGAATCTTGGGATTAGAACTGAAAGGGTATTCCAGTGACCATCTTGTATATAGACTAGATTTTTTTTAGTTCATTTTATAGATGGGGAAACTGAGACCCAAGGAACTTAAATATCTTGCCCAAAGTCATGTCAAAAAACAAACAACAAACAAGCAATAAAACACTACTAATAATAGCAAGAATAATATCTAGCATTTCTATGGCATCTATTATGAACAGGTACTTTGCTTAGTACTTTACAAATATTTCATCTGATTGTATAGTGATCATCAAAAAAAAAAAAAAAAAAAAAAAAAAAAAACACAAATTGAAAAGGTCTTTTGACTCCAAAGCTAGTATGCATTTTACTATACCAAAATAAAAACAGCAAAGCACCAACAATTTGTCAGGATATAATTTTTTTTTTAAGTAGTAGTAATTTAGAGATTAAATGTGAATGTCCTCAAATGTAAATGCAGAACATCCCAAAAGTTTTAATGCCATTTTAAATTTATGCAAAAGTATAAAGACTGAAAGTTTACCAAAAACATCATTTGAATGTTTAATTATTAATATTTCTTTGAACCTTTGTTTTGTGAATTTTCAACACTATATTTTTCCATTTTAAATTTTTTTCAGTCTCTCTTATTAAGGAAAGATGGCAGATGATGAAGAAAAAGTTATCTGTTCTCTGGCAAGCTGACCTCAAGTCCATACCAGTAGTAAGAGGGAAATTCATTCCCATTATGAAGAGACTCCCCACAGAAATTCAATTAACAACTAGATGAAAAAATTCAAGGAAATTATCTTAATTCACAACAAGCTGACATCCTGGAGATACCAAGCAAGCAAAGAGTCTCTGGCTGGTTACCTAGAGTTATGTGATGCACAAGATAGTGGTGATATTGAATTTTAATAAGAAACATACCAGTATTTTTTAAAAAATTAAATAAGTAATCTTTCAAATATTTTCATGAGTTTTTAGCACTTACATTTCTGACACTGTGAAAACTTAAAAGTGTACACCTTGTACTTGGGGTCTAAGTTTATAAACTGCTTTTCAAAGAACCACAAGAGTCCCTTATTTCCTTCATCTTTTTTCTTTTTCTTTTTAAAAAAATATTGTTCATAAGTTAATGGAATTCAATAAGACATATATTCTGTCAGAAATAGACTAAAAATAAGATAAAAGTTTTGATAAAAGGGGAAAAAACTCACAATTGACTTGAATCAGAACAACTTGGGTTCTGAACAGTCCTAGAAGAAATTCTAAAGAAAATGAAAAGATAGACTCTTCATAGAGTACATCCAAATTCATTCAATTGTTTACATTTTTATTTAGGGATTTGGAGAAGTGGATTGGCTCTTGAAGATTATCTCCAATTTATTCCATCTATATCATATTTGTCCTTTTTCTTTTTGGGGAGGGGGGGGGAAGCATGTTATCTCCTCCATTGAACTGTGAGCTTCAACAGTTCCTCATTTTCCTCAACTGTAAAATGAAGATGAAGTTCAAGGCTCTGTCTTTAATGTGATTTTCTGAAGTTTATATGAATCACATAGAATCAAGAAGAAAAAGGTTTGATTTATGGAGCTGAAAATTTAATATAATAGTTGACCAACAAATCAAAATTTCCTTTTAGCCTAAGGGTGCACCAGTGATGAATTTATGCCATTGTGGTGACTAATGAAGAGTATTATTAATCTATTATGACAAACTCTTTAAAATTCTGAAGATTCTCCATTTCTTAAGTACTTTTGAAGATTTCACATTTGCTCCTCCTTGATTAAGAAATAAACCTGCCATTAAAGAAAACTCCTAAATTGTCTAATCCTCTTAAAGTGATGGATGGTCTGGAGTGAGCTAAAAACAGTATAAAAACAACAATAGCTGTTAACTGCTACAAAGGAGGGGTTAAATAAAGTGATTTCTACAAGGGTCATTAATACCATACACTTGCTAATTAAATGACTAGAACATAAAACTTTTTTTTTTTTTTTTCCTTTGCCCCAGGAACAGGCAGGCCAGGACCTTGTTTTCTAGACAAATCTCTACTGCTTTATTTGGGATATTTTAGAATAGCGCTTCTAGGGAAAGTTGTCTTCAAAGAACTGTCCATTTCCTCTTTCTGAATGACTTGCCAGACAACATCAGACTCATTTAAGTCAGGGAAAGAATCTTTCTCCTTTCTGAGGGAAGTTTGCTTTCTACTTTACTAATCCTGATGGACTGCCCACTTTTATATCATTTCAATCATTTCAAAGGTTGACTCTTTGCAACCCCATTTGGTGTTTTCTTGGCAAAGATACTTGGCAAACAAAAAAAAAAAAGATTTGCCATTTCCTTCTCTAGTTCATTTGAAAGGTGAGAAAAATGAGGCAAATGGGTTTAAGTGACTTGTTCAAGGTCACATAGATAGTAAGATCTTTAGGAAGAGGAGACTTCCTGATTCTATGTCTGGCACTATCTACCAAAATACCTAAAAGAATGAAAAAAAGAAAAAAAAATCTTCATTCACTCACAAGACTAGGTTTAGCTGTCCTAGTTCGATTGGTCCAAAGAATGAAAGCCTTTATACAGAGGTACAGCATGAACATGGGCCCTAATACATATTCTACAGAATCTTACAATTCTCTTCCGCTGAATCTCACTCTGTATAATCCCTCAAGCCTTATGTCACACTGCTTTCCATGGCATACTCCTCAATACTCTTGGCATAGTACCAGAGTGTTAGATTTGTAATTAGAAATACTTGAATTCAAATCCAACCTTACATACTAGTTATGTGACCTTCAGCAAGTCCCTTAATCACTTTCTCTACTCAGAATATTTTGCTTACACTCTTTCACCCCTGCTCTGCTGTTATATATAAAAATGTACATTCCTTATTCCTTGCTATTAAGTTGGAAGCTCCATGAGAATAAGAACTATGCTTTAATACCTAACTCAATCTCTTGCATATAATCTATGAAATGGGAATAATAATCTGACCCACAAGGTTGGTATGAGGAATTAAAGAGATAATAATAATGTTTTGAAAATCTTAAATTGCTATGTAAATGTTAGGTAGTATTATTATCCTAAACTTTCAATCTTTCACTCCAATAAAAAAGAAAGAAAAAAGAAATAAATCTGTTGCTAGGTTTTTCCATTTCTACCTTCACAATAGCTCCAAAAATGGCTCCTTCCTTTTCCTTTACATGGGCATTATTACCCTAGTTCATGCCTCTATGACCTCTTACCTGGACCGTGGTCATTAGCCTCTTATTTGGTCTTTCTTTCTGCCTCTGTTTCTCTACTTTTCAACCCCTCCTCCACAGAGACAAATATTCTTAAAGCAAAGATATGTCATTCTACAGCTTAAAAAGCTCTTTTGGCTCCCCATTGCCTCCATGACAAAAGACAAATTCCTCAACTTGTGATTTAAAGCCCTTCACATTCTCGCTCCAGGCTTTGTACACAATACTCCCTCAAACCTGAGTCACTCCGCATTCCAGTCAAATTGGTCTACTCTCAGTGACCTGGATACATCTTATCTCCCTCCTCCAGGTTTTTTGCATTGGTTACTCCCTATGCCTAGAATTTACTCTTTTCCTCCCCTGGGCATCTTAGGATACCTTGTTTCCTAAACTTCCCCAGTAGTTTCTTTAGTCTTTTTCATCCTTAGCTCCTAGTACAGTATTTGATATATATTTGGAAGATAATCCTATGACACATAGTATTTCCTGTCTTCATGTGCTCACATAGTTCTTTATGCCTCAAGTAAATTCATGTCTACCTCATTTGAAATTCCTTCCCAAGAATTCTCAGAACATTTTGCTTATACCCTTTATACCCTTTCATTTCTTCTCTGCTGTTATATATATATATATGTATGTATATACATATACACACACACATATATATATATATACATATATGTGTATATATGCACACACATACACATATACATGTACACAAATGTACATTCCTTATTCTTTGCTATTGCACTGTAAGCTCCATGAGGGCAAAAACTATGTTGTTTGTCCTTTCAATATTAATACAGTCTCTTGCACATAATACATGGCAATAAACATGTGCTGCATGGAATTATACTTACGACGTGATGGTAAAGGGCCATGTATCTGCAATGCAAAGATCTGGGTTAGAAACTTAGGTATGTGATTTTAGGCAAATCATTTTATCTCCAGTCCAGGCTTCAATTTCTTCATCTGTAAAATGACTTTTAAGTCATCTTTAATTCTTTAAGTTTTAAGTCTATGATCCTTTCAAGTTCTTAAAACTTACATTCCTTTTAGTAATGACAATTTTGGCATGGATTTGGACTCAGACCTAATCATCCAACTTCTCTCTGCCAACAACAATGTTTACCAAGATAATAATGTGTCTCAATAACCTCAGTAGAACAGAATAAGAAAAGACAGATATGAGGTTCACTAAATTGGTGATCTTTAATGGGGCAGTAATGGGGCAGTGAGGTGGCACAGTGGATATAGTGTTAGGAAGTTAGGAAGACTCATCTTCCTGAGTTTAAATCTAAGATACCACTTAGAGTGCTGGGGCCTGGAGTCAGGAAGACCTAAGTTGCAATCCAACTATTACTAACTGATCCTGGGGCAAATGATTTAACCTTGTTTGCCTCAATTCCCTCATCTGTAAAATAAACTGAAAAAAGAAATGGCAAACCACTCCAGTATCTTTGCCAAGAAAATCCCAAATGAGTTATACATGACTGAAAATGACTAGCAACAATGGGTAAGAGTTCAGAATTAAACTATAGTCTGAAATTTCAAATGTGTTCTATTTGCATCAAGTTCATGAAGAAAAGGAGTAACAGGCTACTTATGTAGGGATAGACACAGGGGCTCTGTGAGGCTCGATGGATAATGGGTGTAAAGAAAGCACTTTGCAAAACTTAAACTGTTACATAAATGCTATTATTATTATTATTATTATTATATTCCTATAGTCACCAAGTTTCCAGTATGGCGATGACTTCATTCTCTGAGCCTTGTACTATAGTCTTTCTAAGCTCAATCAGTGTTTATAGAGTAATATGAAGGTATACTGGTAAATATTTAACAACCAGATTCCCTGAGGGGATGTGGAATACAGTACAGGCTTTTAAGTTTGATCTGTATTATTAATATTTTATTAAATCTAACCAATCAAGAAAACAATAAACCAAGTCTTGATTTGTTGTGATTTCCAATTTTGGAGGTGTAAAATGCTCACACTAAAAATGTAATGATTGATTGGAGCTGATTCCAGCATACTCTTGGATAAAGATAAATTCAATTCAACAAAGTGAAATAAACATAAAATACTACCTTTGTGCAAGAAACATGAGAAACATTCAAGAGAACAAAAACCAAAATGAAATATAATACTGTACCTTGCCCTCTTGAAGCTTACTATTTGTCACAGAATGGGAATTAACTTGTCCTTGGCAGAAATTTTTTTTTCTCCTTAGGAAAAAAAAAAAAATCCTCTTCCTTTTCCTCTCTTTCCCTCACTATTTCTTCTCTCAATACTTAGGAAATTTTGTAAGTGGGCAAAGGTCCTATTAGAAAACTCCAGATTTTTAGGGATCAGGACCCTTTTCCCAACAACAACAACAAAAATGTTAGAAACCCTAGAAATTTAATTGCTTTTATTATTATTATTATTATTATTCCTGCCAACTCTGGCATTGTTAGATTTGATAAGATCTACCAGTTCTCTAAGATATGCAAGAGAAAGGGATGGTAGATTTGAACACAAGAAACTAGAAAGTGGGAAATTCTTGCAACTTTCTTCTCTATTAGGAAGAAAAGAGAATGTGGATATAACAATGAAAAATGTCATTTTCCTTTTTCCTCTTCCTAAGAACCACTAAGTTACAAATCCTGTAGTCCTACAACTCTGATGAATGTTTCGATAGATGAAAGATTTATGTTTGGAAAGACCCTCAGAGATCATCTAGTTGAATTCCCTCATTTTACATGGGAGGAAACTGTGTCCCAGATAGAGTTAGTTACTCATCCAGGATTATAGCATCATAAAGTGGCAAAATGGGGATTTATATCCAGGTTCTCTGATTTCAAATATGGGTGGGGTTTCTTTCCCCTCCCCCCTCATTGTTCCATATTTGTGCCTCCATCTAACACTATTTCAATGTAATCTATAAGTTCTCTCTCACCCTCATAGTTGTTCAATTATTGCAGTCATGTTCTACTCTTCATCACCCCATTTGGGTTTTCTTGGCAAAGCTACTGGAGTGATTTGCCATTTACTGCTGTAGCTCATTTTATACATGAGGAAACTCAGGCAAATAGGGTTAAGTGACTTTCCTGGGATCATTTAGTAATTGTCTGAGATCAGATTTCAATTTAGGTCTTCTTGACTCCCCGTCCCAGCACTCTATTCCATGTGCCATTTAACTTCCCTTTTGCCTAAATCTTTGTTATTTTGAAAGGTATTCCTTATAATTTAGCCCTTTATAAATGTCCTTGAATCCTTTAGTAAATATAAAATGGATGTTGCTATTGTTATTTTTTAAAAATTATATTAATTAAGCTGTGAGCTTCTTAAAGGTCTTAAGTATTGCTAGAGGATCAAACTCTGTTAACCACTTGGAAGGTCCTCAGTAAGTGGCTGTTAGTTGGTCATTGACTATTCTGAACAGGAATGAAGTTTTTGTTTCATATAAATAGAAAATGGGAGATGAATTGCAAAAGCTAAGGTACTTGTCACCCAACTGTAAGTGTTTTTCCTAAGAAATCAGCTCGAATGACCACTGTAGAAGGAGTATTGTTCATGCATGGAAAAGACAACAGTGCCATGTGGGTTGTAATAGAAGGTGGAAGAGGAAAATACCTTAAAAGATAGCTTTGGAAAGAGGAGTACATCTGAAACCAAAGGACATAGGACCAAATTCTGGTTCTGGGTTTAAAGAGGCAACATATCATAATGAGAGACTGTGTTGTAGTAGAGAGCATGCTCTATTTGTGTCAACAAGACCAGGTTTCAAAGCATATCTCAGACATTTGCTGCTTTTGTGACTATAGGCAAATCTCTTTCCAGGGATTGCTGGGTTTTGTTTGTTTGTTTGTTTTTGTTTCTGTTTTTTTTTTGTTGTTGTTGTTTTTGTTTTGTTTTTTTTAAACAAATCTTTGGTACTTCATCTCCTCTGTAAAATGTGAGGAGGGTTAGACCTTTCCAGATTTAGTCATTTGAATTCATACTATGTTGTTTTTGTTGTTCAGCCAATCTGACTTTTTGTGACCTCTTTCAGAGTTTTCTTGCCAAAGACAATGGAATGGCAAGTCATTTCCTTTTTTAACTCTTTTGGCAAATGAAGAAAACAGGGTTAAGTTACTTGCCCCAGGTCAAACAGCTAGCAATTCTCTGAGGCTGGATTTGAACTCAGGAAGATGAGTCATTCTGTCTGAAGGCTCAGCACTCTATCCACTATGTCAGCTAGGTCCCTATTAGGCGCTTTGCTTCTGAAGGCCTTCATTTCTGTCTGGCACAATATTTTGACCCCAGCTAGTATTTACTATAAAGATGATGCAATAATAGTAGTAGTTCTCATAAGTGGTCAAATACAATCAGCTCCAAAATAATTTCCATTAGTGCTACATAGTGAAAAGAATATGAGATTTTTAAGTTTGAAAATGGGAATTTAACCTCCATTTCTACTATGGGGGCTTTGGAAAAATTACAACTTTTCTAATCTTTATTTTCATCATTTGTAAAATCTTGGGGGTGAGGAGTTGGTGAGACAGTATGGCATAATGGAAAGAACAATGGGTTTGAGATCAGAAGACCTAAATTCAAATTCTATTTCTGTTTATTACTATCTGAGTTACTTTGGACAAGCTGAACCTTCCTTAAGGTCCCTTCCATATAGAAATCACAAAAGCCTAACCCATGGATAGATGGTCAAAGAAATCATGCAGTTTCCTATAAATTAGAATACGGAATGAATGTTACCCCTCTGGTTGGCATTTGAAGTCTTTCATAGCTTAGCCACATTTGCTTTTCAGCCTTCTTTCATATTATTCTCCTCTTCACATTTTATAGCCATATCGGCCTACTTACTATTCTTTACATACATTGTAAACAATGTATACATTATATTCTTTACATACATTGTTTACATACATCTCCCAATAGCTTTGCACTGGCTATTCCACATACTTGAAATATTCTCTTTTTACTTTCACCTCTTTCTTTTAGAATTCCTGATTTCTTCCAAACCTGAGTTCAAATATCATTTTCCATAGGAGGGCTTTCTTGGTCCCCCTAACTGCTAAGACTTTCTCTAATCACCTTTTATCTACTTTGTATATACATCAACTTAGTATATATTGGATATATGTCTTTACTTGTATTACCTCCACAATCTAAAATAAAATCCTCTACTTTAAAACCCCTTCATTACCTGACTCTTCCTACCTTTCCAATATTCTTATTATACCTTACTTCCTATATACTCAGGCATCCAATAACAATGACTATTCCTCACAAAGAACTCTCCATCTCCCAGCTCTAGGCATTTTCACTGCTGTCTCCCATGCATAGACAATTCTTTTTCTTTCTTTCTGTCTCTTGATTTTCTTGATTTCAGCTTAAGTCCTATCCTAATCCCACTTCCTAATTATATTGCATATATCATTTATACAAAGTGGCTTGAATGTTGTCTCCTTTGTTAAACTGTGAGCTCCTTGACAGCATGAAGTGTCTTTTGCCTTTGTCATCAGCAATTAAATCAGTGCCTGACACATTATAAATGATTCGTCATTGAGTCATTTTAGACCTGTTTGTTTTCTTGGCAGATATTGGAGTGGTTTGTTATTTCCTTCACCAGAGCATTTTACAGATGAGGAAACTGAGGCAAACAAGTTTAAGTGACTTGCCCAGGATTACACTATTAGTAAGTATCTGAGTTCACATTTGAACTCATCTTCCTATAGAATACTTTAGGTTATGGGATGTTTCATTTTTGTCTTCATCGTGGTGCCTCATACCTTGTGGGAACTTAGTAAATGCCTATTAATTTGATCAGTCAACTATAAGACCTAGAAAAATTGAATTTGAGAGAACAAGAAACATTTTTTTTGTCAAAAAACAATTTAACAGGAGAAAAAGAGGGCTTTGGAATTGAGTTTTTTGATTAGCTCAAGATTTCACTTAGCAGGGTTATCTTTTCACCTTATTAATAGAGAGATGCTAAATCTTTCAGTTGTGGCTGAGTTGAATACATGGGAACCCACACTAGGTTAATGGTGTTCTCCTGGGTTTCTGGTATCTGTCAGCATCATTCGATTGCCAGATCTTCAGATCGACATAATGAAGATCTGTGCTGGAAAGGGAAAAGTTTCTTCCAAGTTACACTATTGGGGAAATTTCTAAATTTGAGTTGTCACAATATAAGAATGGCCAGAGGTTTCTTAAAGACCCAGGAAGTACTTTTTCTATTATGTCAGCAAGTAATTAATTGCTTCTCTTTAATAGTTATTTGTAATGCCAATAGTTTAAGCTTGCTAACTGTCTTGGCTTAGATTGCTTAATACTTAGAAAAAGCTTTTTCACTCATGCCTTTCTCAAATAGAGGATTAAGTTTTATCAGCACTAGATGTTGTCAGTAGTGCCCAACTTATGTAAGAGAACTCCAATACACCTTCAGGAAGAATTGAGGGAGCAATTATCTAATTGGGCTTTAAATCCACTTTAAGATCAAGAAAAACAGATTGAATTATTATGCCACTGAATGAATAGTAGAGATAAGGATTAGCCTAGTGATTTCATTAGTTGCTTAGAATACTTAAATGATTTACTTGTCATATACCCAGTATGTATCTGAGGCCAAACTTGAACCCAGATCTTCTTTGTTTTAAGTCCAACTTTCTATCCACTTTGCTTTATTGTCTATTGCATATGTATACCTCTTATTTCCTTCTTTGCAGAATGGATGTCATTGTAGGGCAGATTATGGTTAAGATGACCTAAAAAATCTTCATTTGGCAACTTGGTCCTGTCCTGACATTTATAACCTATACCATAAATTGAGTCATATCTAAAATATTATCAAATACATGTTCTCTCAAAAAGCATTTTTTAAAAATCTTTTAGGAGAAAGCTATGCCAAAGTCAACAACTGTCATTGAAGGCAATGTGGTACGAGTGAAAAATAGTAGATTTGTAAAATCCATTTTGAATTTCTAGTCTTTAGGAAAAGTGGATTTGTAGTCAGAGGACCTGGATTCACATCCCAACCATGCTCCTTACAATTTGTACTATAGGACCTTGGACAAATCATTTTTCTGGTCTCAATTTTCACATCTGTAAAATCAGGTAATTGAACTAGATGGTTTGAGGTAGATTGGAAAAAGCAGGTATAGGGATAAAGAATGGCCCTGTGATTTCAGTGGTATAAGGAGCTCCCAAGATTTCTCAGATTCCAAATCCAAGATCCTTTCTACATCTAATCCATCCAAGGAATGGTGATTGATTCCCAATTAAACAAATATGTCTGAGAATGTTCTTAAGAAGCATATTATCTACTGGCAAGAATTAAACATAGATAACCAATTACATATGACTAGATTTGTCTGAAAAAAAAAAAAAAAAAGGTCCAGGAAATGTATAATGAAAAATCTGAGGAAAAAGAACCCAATTTCACCTGCAAGTTGGGAGAAGAGAAGGACTGTTTTCAGGAGGACATATATATATAGATGAGGTGGCACCCCAACTGGACTTTGACAACAGAAAATGATGTAGATGAAAGGCAAGTATCCATTTCATTCACGGGGCTAATGAGAGCAAAGATAGGGAAACTGGAGAGAGCAAGATGAGAAAAAGAAGTAGAGTAGTTTAGTGTTGTGGGTATAAAAAGCATATATAAAAGACAATAGTATAAAAAAAGATTGCATAGGTAGTTTGGAGCTGGGGGACAATACCTGAAAATCCTGATCAGTGGTTCTCAAAATATGATCCTTGGATCCCTGTGACATTTTCAAAGGAGTCCAGAAGGTGAAAACTATTTTTGTAATAATACTAAATTGCTTTTTGCAAATTAAAATACTCCTGAATCTGGATTTTCTTCATATACTTCAAATAAAATACCATATCAGAACAGATTGAAAACAGAAACAGATATGCGAATCCAGCTGCCTTCCACTAACTGAGACATTAAATAGCTTTACATATAAAAACAATATCATTCTCACTTTTTTTTTTTTTTAGAAAATATAGTTATTTTCTTAAAAATGTCATTTATGTTGACATGTAATGGGCTGATTATGGCAATGTAAATGAAATAATATTTTACAAAATTGATTAGTATTAATTCTTAATGTAGTAAATATCAATAGACTTAACTTTAATATAATATAAACACAAACTCCCTGGGAGTCATAAATAATTTAAACAGTTTAAAGGGCTCCTGAGACCATAAAGTTTGAGAACCATTGATCAAAATGATATGATTGAAATAGTTTCTATCCAGGATTTTTTAAAATCTTGTTTAGCCACAAACTACATCTAGAGTACATAATATTTTTCTTAAAAATAACTTTCAGTACTACAGATTCCGATTTAATTAATCCATCTCTCATATTTGCAAAGAAGGAAAACAGGCTGTGTGAATGAGATAAGCCTATTTCTTATTTGCTTCAAACAAGTCCTTTACTAGAACACTTGAGCTTTACTTATTTCTTACATGCTTTGATACTTCAAAGGCACCAGTATTTCTTCAATGTGGATTCTCCCTTCAAAGCATTTAGCATCATCCCCTAATCTAATTAGTTCCCATAAAGACTTTGGTCAAGTCACTTTTTATCACTGTATAAATTTCATTATTTGTGAAAGGAAGTGGTTGGGTTCCACCTTTAAAATACCTTCAATCACCATACATCTACTTTCTTAATTCAATTTCTATGACACTTTCTAATTTTCTAGACTACACATTTCATTCTGCAAGTGGAGACAGGTTAAACATTGCTGAACTGTATCGTACTCTATCCAATTGGGAATCCCAACAAAATGTTTTGTGAAGAAAAAAAGAGGTCATGACAAGAACAACAAACTCTTGTGATCTCAATTTAGCTTCATTCAGTTTTGATTCACTATAATCTTGGAAAGTCATTTAAAATTCATTGTCTCTCTACCTATAAGATAAATACATGCTTTATTATTGCAAGCATATTAGGAGAAGGAGGCAATTTGATGGTATTATATGTAAAACACTGTAGAGAGAAAAGTATTATAAAATTTTAGATATAATATTCAAAATATAAGATAGCTTATTAAATTAAATTTTGAAGCCAGCTTCCAAAACCCTCACTGGGATTTCAACCACTGAATAAAGACCAAATGGCAGCTAACTCTCAGCAAAGAGCAGAGCAGAGAATCCCCTTATTCTCAGGAGTTCCACAGTATTTTGGCTGAATGACTCCGGGGGAAGGGAATTCAAGGGAAATCACTTAAGCCAAGTATACCTCAGATTTCCAAAATGCAAATGAATATAAAAGTTCCATCACAGCATTGTCACTGGACTGTTGTGAGGATTAGGAATTTGTGTATAAATCAGGCAATGATTCTGTGTTACAGGTCTCAAAATAAGACCCTCCAAAGAGAATTCTTTTAATACTGTCTTCCTGAAAGTTAATGCCAAAGAACTCATTAGCACAGGTAAGCCTACTTCATTAAGGAAAGGTGTGAATCTTCTAGTCTGTCAGATTGAATGTTTGAACTTCAAAGCCTACCCTTGAACCTTTAAAATGTTTACATTTTTCAGACCCTTTATCCAAAAAGGAAACACTTTATTCCTAGGTATTGCTATTTGAAACATTAGCTTTCCTCCACTAGCCACAAAAATGTTTTGTTCTACAATGTTAAGCTTCTTCAACTACATCCTGGACTATGCAATTGCCATACGAATATTTAACTTCTGAAGTAAGAGGATATAGAAATCTTTATTCTTATCTACTTTCTTCAAAGTACTCCAGTCAAGTGTACAGCTGGCCTAAGGCTAAGCAGATTCCCAATTCCCTCACTTTGTGACCCCAAACAAATCAGCTTTTTGCTTCAATTTCTCCCTTCCTCTAACTCACCCAAAAGATCTCTGTGGGATAAACTTTATAAAAATAAAATTATGCAGTACTCATAAGTACTCAATAAATTGAAAAACTTGTGCCTTTCTCTTACCACCCTCAAACCCCAAAGAGATTAAAAAAAAGATTGAAAGAATAATAATAATATTAATAATAAAAAGACAGTGAGGCTGTTTAAAAATATATTTTTATGCCCAATTTTGTTCACTGAAGCCAGAGTCTAGATCTCATGAGACAGATTTTTCTACTATAAACTCAAATGATGTTTCTTCAACAGGGAACTTGACCTTTTCCTCATGCTAGGGGAAACAGAAAAGAAATATTCACCTTTTTGGTGACTGAGTCAAGTCTCTTGCTTGATCAGGACTTAAGGAGGGGGAGACTCAATTTCCAAAACTTATCCTCACAACCACCTCCTCTCCCTTTAAAAGATAAAAGTAGAACTGTGTGACCTTGGGCAAATCACTTAACCCCAATTGCCTCAGGGGAAAAAAAATTGAATAGAAGAAATAAAAACTGCAGAAAGTCTATCATTCTTTGGCTAATGTGGCAAAGCACAAAAGAAAAATAGATGCTCTACAGAATACCTCAGGCCTGCTATGACTCAAGGAAACAAGAGGCTTAGAGAGAAATGTATTACCATTGACTTCAAGTATATATTAGAAGACATGGAGTGAGGGGTGGGGGTAAGAAACTGATTTGGATGATAAATTAGAGTGTGAATGAGTCCTGAAATGTCATGGCTATATTTCCCCATTCACCTCTCTGTTATAATATTCACTGTACTGAATCTAGTTGTACTTCTGGTTTTGAGGCAATTCCCTTTTTTAAACAGCATTTCTGAAGACAGAATCAAGTGGACAAGATAACACAAATTCATATTTGTATAATAAACAGTGGAAAGATAAAGAAATTACACGCATTGCTTTTTACACCAATATTAGCAAAGTAGAAGGTCCTTTGGCCTTTTTGGAATATCATTTCTGGTTCATCCATGATGCAATTTTTTTTTTTTTTTAAGAACACCAACCCATTTTTTTCTAAAGTCAACCTGATTTCTGCTGGGACATTTTTGTTCACACCATGGTCATAACTTTTAGAGATGCTGGCTGGAATCGCCGAATCTTCTTCTTTAGGGCCTTAGAGGCCTTGATACGGCAAATTTTGGGCACTGGATGGTGAGATGACTTCAAGGCAGACTGTACCTTTCCGGGTTGCTGGACAATGGCCTTGGGCCAAATCAGCTCACTCCCAACAGCCTCCTCATAGTCTAGAGTGAGGCTGCTCTCGCTGCTCCTACAAGCCCCCTCTGAGTCACTGTCTTCAGATTCACTATCCCCAAAGCAGTTGGCAGTGTAATCACTGACATCATCTTCACTGGTTTCCACAATGGTGGAGTGGAAGAGGGAGGCGCACTCAGCTGAGTATTCGGAGTGGTCTGACTCACTTTTGGCGTAAGTGTTATGATTGGGTAGCTTGGGCCGGGACCTCCCACTCATGGTGCGTAAGATTCCAGCTCTCCTTCCAGGTGGCCTGGGCAGGGCTAAGCCGGTGTCGGCAGGAAAGCTCCCCAGGTGAGTCTTAGCCGAGATCTCCACAGTCGATTGCCATTTTCGCTGTTGCTTCTTTTTGGCCCCTCCGTTAGCTATCAGATTGAGTTGAGCCGCTTCAAAAGAGTACAAAGGATGTGCTGAGGGTGGGTAAAGCTCAGGTCGGGACACTACTGCTGGGATGTGAAATGGTACCGGAAAGAGGCTGGACTCTGAGCAGGATCTGCCGGTCACTTCCCCAACAAACGTTGTCCTCCTCAAGAGATTCTTTCCTCCGTGGGACCTCGGAAAAGGGTTCCACTCTGCAGATAGTCGGGATGTTGCATGCATTCCCCGTGGCCTTTCCGCTAACAAGGGCTGCTGTTTCCCAAGTCTCAGCACCTTATCGCTGCTTCTTCTCTTGACTTTCAGAGCTTTTGTTTTGGGATTGCTTGCTTTCAGTCTCATCAGGTGAGCCTCTCCGGGGACAAACTGAGCATGGACAAACTCTCCTGTGACGAGAGTGGTCCCCTTTTTGCCCACCTTTTTGGGGGGCAGGATGACTTTGGCGTTTGACCTCTGGGGAGCCATGTTGAGATGTGATTGGTGCACCTGGGAGCAGGAAGATAAGTCCTGCTCAAGACTAATGACTTCTGGCTCTTCATGAGCAGAAGTGGAGCTGACTTTCCCAGGGAAGCAGCTATTTGTAGCCATGGATTCCAAGCTCTGCTGACTGGCTGGTTGTTCCCCCTCTAAAGAGGAAGGTTCTCCAGATTCTTGCAGTTTTGTACTGTTCTCATCTGACACCTCCCTCTGAACCCTTCCTGTTTTAGCTTGTCTACTTTCTGGAGAGCTGACCTGCTTCTCTAGCTGACTGCCACTATTCACTCTCAACCCACCAAGCCTCTTTTGGGTTGGGGGCATCTGCCCTTTGGCTGATTCCCTCTCACTCACACCGCCACTTGTGTACTTCCCTCTGTCCCTGGTTAGCTGGAGCAACTTGTCAATATAGCCACCAGGAGGAGGAACCTCAGTGATTGGTTTAGTCCTGATCAAACTGGGACCTGATATGCTCAGGATAGGTTTAGTGAGGGGTAAGTGGTTGTCAGTCTCTAGAGTCTCTCTAGTCAGAGAAAACAGGGGACTCTGCAAGGCCACTGCATGAAGAGGGCTTGGGTAAGGGTATCTATCATTGCCACTCTTGGAGACCAAGTCACTCTGATACTTAGGATCCACCTCATGGAACAGAATTTCTGTACCATAGCAAAGGGGTGACATATTCTTAGGATCAGTGGTTGTCTTCTGAAGACTTCCATCAGTTGGCACAATTCTTTCAAGGTCACCTGGGGATAAGAAAAGCAAACAAAAACACTTAAAGTGGTGAAAGGAGTGAATTTAATTACTTTATTCATCCCATTTAATGTTTTAGCAAAATAATGTGAAAGAAACATTAAATACTAGAGGGGAAATGAATTGCTATTTGAATCTTAAATATATTCCACAATCTTACTCAAATGCCTCATCCTGATTTGCAGGGGATTCTCAGGTTTCCAAGGCTATTATAGTGAATCAAAAATGCTGGCAAGCTGGAACATGCAGCACTTTCTTGATGATCAGCTTAACTCTGCTGGGGGAAGGCTCATCTTAAGACAGCTGACCCCCCAGGGGCTGAAATGTTTTCAACACACCAGGCACAGAAGGGTTGTACTCGGAAATTGCAAAAGAACACTCATACTAATTAAATCATTTGAGGTCAAAGGAAGAATCATCAACATAGGCAGTATAAATTTTTTTTTTTAAATATGCACAAGGGATAACTTAAATAGATGTTTCTTTATTTACCAGTATGTAGTTCTAGAGATATCTTTTTAAAAACTTAAAAAAAGTAAATCATAAAAATATTAGTGCTTGTAAAAAACCTTAGAGATCATGTAGTTCTAAGCTTCTTAACTTTTTTTTGTGCTACAGACACCTTTGGCAATTTTGGAAAAGCTAATGGATCCCTGCTCAGAGTGTTTTTAAATGTATAAAATAAAATACATAGCATTACAAAGGAAACCAATTATATCAAAATACAATCATCAAATATCTTAAAAAACGAACAAAAGAAGTAGATGGATCCCAGGTTAAAAAAACCATGTTCTAGTCCAACTTCTCAATTTTACACATGAGGAAATAAATATAATTGCATTCTAGGTAATTCAATTTAGCATCCCACGAGTCATAAGATATAGAATTGGGACCAGAATCCAGGTCTTTTGATTTGTATTCTAGGGTTTTTTCATCAAAAAGTACTACATGAGTAACAAAAGTAATGAATACCACTAGAATTATGACTAGGATACAATGGCTAGAGAAAGATAGTCATTTTTCTTTCCTACTTAAGAATCTAGTTCAAAAACAGAACCATATTTACTTAGTCATTGAATGCAAGATCGGTTCTTTACCTCATTTTAGTAATGGTCATTATAACCAGACTAAAAGACTCATGTATATATAAGGATTTATGATGAATTTTCTGAATCATTTTTAGACAGGGAGAAGGTCTTTCTATTTTCTGATTTTACTTTACCTGTAGAAACTGGCCTTGGCTTGAACTTGGACATAGTTTCACCTTCGTTCTCTGGGCTGCCTTTGATCCAGCAATCCTCACTGACAAGTCGCTGAGGTTGGAGATGGGCACTGTGTACAGTGGTCTCATCAGCAGACTTGGGGCGGTAGTCGAAGATACTGAGCCTGACTTTGGGAGTGTGGATGCCAGGAAGCAAGCTGCTATGAGAAGAGGAGATGGACTCACTATAGACAGATGTGCAGGAGTTAGACAAAGAACAGGATCCTCCATCACTCAGGTCATAAAAGCCTGGAGAGGGCAAACAAAATATTGAATTACCATGGTGGTCTAGGAATGCCCAAGATTTGTGCTGCCAACCAGACATATTGTTAACTTCCACATAATAGCTCTGCTTTTTTTGTCCTCTTTAATTAGATATACAGAATTCAATTTAGCAAACATTTTTCAATTAGTCAGGAACCAGTTATTGTCCTTAGGTATTAAGAAGGAGAAATGAAAAGAACAACATAGACCCAGCTCTCAAGAGACTTATAGTCTATTAAAGGAGACATGGAAAGTGCATATGTAAATATAGTATAGCATAGAGTAAGTTGATATTCTAGGAAAATGTGAGGAGTTATTACTTCATGGAAGAAGTAGCAACAGACTTAAGCTTAAAAAAGCAAAGGATTTTAACAGACAGGGAGGAGGGGAAGGGCAGTGTTTGTGATAGACATGTGGGTTAGGTTTTGTGAATGCATGCAGGAGTCACCAGGGAAAGATCAGGAGATGACTTATAGTCCAATATGATAAAATAGAGAATATACAAAAGGGAGTAGCATAAAATAAGATTGGAGGTAGACTACAGAGGATCTATGCATATTGAAATACCAGTTTAAAGGGTTTGGTTTTTAAGCCATAGGCCACAAAATGCTACTGGACTGTTTTTGAGCACACAGCAGGGTAACAGGGTTAAGTTGGTCAATTAGAAAGATTATTTTGATAGTTTTATGAAGGATGGAGTGGATATGGAGGTGAGACTGGAAGTTGGGAGAACAGAGAGAAGATTATCCAATAGAAGATATTTCAAGAGAAGGGATAAAACAAAGTCCTATATGAGATGAAAAGGGAAAATGTAGAGCGTTTATTCCTATCTAGAAGGAATATTGCTACTTATTCTAAGGTTGGAAGAAAAGTAGAGAGGATACTCCCCTAATGGAAGAAGGCAATTAAGGATGCTCATGTCAGTCAACTCTGCAAAAAAAAGAAAGGAAACAAGGCCATCTGTTGAGTATAAGGAGAAAAGGGATAGAACTAGGGCTTGAGGAGAGAAAAAAAATGAAATAGTCAATAAAATATTAACCAAATGATTGCCTTGTTGCAGGAATAATTATCAATACAGATGATAACAGGATTTAGAATGTGAAAAGACCTCAGAACATCCTCAATTTATCAATGAAAAAAGTCCAGAGTATTAAAATAACTTGCCCAAAGTCATGTAAGTAGTAAATAACATATCTCTGACTTACAAATTCAGAGTTCCTGAACTGAATTCTATTTTTAAAGTTTTTTTGTTTTTGTTTTTGTTTTTTGCAATTCAATCCACCACTACTCTGTCTCTTAAGGTGAATTGACAATTTCTACTAGTGATCAAACATTACTTTATGCCTTTTGAAAATGTTAATCAATATCAGTTGAGGAATAGTTGAATAAGTTGTGGTATTTAAAAAAAAACCCAAATAAGTTATGGTATATGAATGTAATGAAATATTACTTGTTGTAGAAAAAATGATGAGCAGGTTGATTTCAGAAAAGCCTGGAAAGATTTACATCAACTGATGCTGAGTGGAGTGTGCAAAACCAAGAAAACATTGTACACACTGTAACAGCAAGATTATGTGATTATCAACTATGATGGACTTGGCTCTTCTCAGAAATGCAATGATTCAAGATAATCCTAATAGACTTGGATTGGGAAATGCCATCCTCATCCAGAAAGAGAACTATGTAGACTGAATATGGATCAAAGTATAGCATTTTCACCTTTTTGTTTGTTGGCTTGCCTTTTTCTTTCTTGTGTTTTTTCCCTTTTAGTCTGATTTGAATTGCATAATATAACAAATATGGAAATATGTGAAAAAGGAATGCACTTATTTAGCCTATATTAGATTGCTCTCTTGGGGAGGGGAGAGATGAAGGAAAGAGAAAGATTTGGAATACAAATAAATTCATTATAAAAATTAATGTTTAAAACCATATTTACATATATTTGGAGAAATAAAATACTATTGAGGAAAAAAAAAAAGATCTCATCAATCTGCAAAATCACATCAGTTGTGAAATCCATACCTCCTCAGTACTTCCTGTCCTTCCCTGTTTCTAAAAGGAGAGGTGAAGGATTGAGAAACTCCTCAAACCTCTTTCATTTAGGGAGAATGTCTAGATGAACCATTTTATCATTTCCTACCAGGTTGAATTCCTCTGGATTTCTCTCCAACTCTCTCAGGCTATCCTTTTCACCTATTTTTTATATGCTATCTTTCTGAATTAGATTGTGAATTCTTTGAGGGCAGGGCCCATCTTTTGCTCTTCTTTATATTCCCAGGCTTAACATAGTGCCTGGCACACAGTAGGTATTTAATAAATGTTGATTGACTTATTGATCAGATTTTCTTGGCTAATATTAATAGTAAAGAAATGTTTATGAAAACATTACAGTCTAATGCTTCTAAGACTGGGATCAATATGATTGTAATGGTAATTTCCCTAAGACTACATTCCTGGAGTACTTACCTGAACTGGGCCTGCTGTCACTATCAAGGTTTTCACTGGAAGTCTTGTTTACATCCAACTTTAGTTCACTTATTTGCTGGTCCAATTGATCCAAGTGAGTTTTCAGGCCAACATCTTGTCTTCTTAAACGTGACTAGGAAAAGGGGGGGGGGGGGGAGAAATAAAAGAGATGCAGAGGAAATTTGAAATTAAAATCTGAATTCCAAAAGCATTATTATTTTTGTTTTGTTTTAGCCAAACCGATGATTTCACTAGTGTAGGGAACTTGATGAGGACATGCTGCAAATTAGTCTTGGACAATTGCTTGGATGACTACCAAGTTAAGGAACTTGCCTGAGGTTACACAGCAAATTTGTACTAAGAGGCAAGACTGAATTCATGTCTTCCTGAGGTCAGCTGTCTCTATCTACCATATCATGCTGACATATTTAAACTCAAAAATGTTGGTGATTTTATTAATGTGGGCATTCCTCTCACTATCACAGATAGCAAACTTTTAGAGGATGATTGTATGAGTAATTTCAGCTAAGTGAATTTGTTATCTGGTGGGTAGCTTTTAGAAAATGAATATTTCTAGAATTTACCTATTGGGCAGTAGGTAGCACATTGGATAGTGCATGAATTAAAATCTGACCTCAGAGATTTAATAGCTATGTGACCCTGGGCAAGTCACTTAATCCTGTTTTCCTGTTTGGAAAAGGAAATGGCAAACTACTCCAATATTTTTGCCAAGAAAACCCTAAATAAGCTAATGAAAAGTCACATATGACTGCAACAACTGAAATCCTTAGCTATCCTACTCTGAGGTACTTAACTTTGACAAGACCTATCTGGGCTGAGTTTTCTACTAGCATAGCTTTTGAGACATACGGTTTTGTTTATACTGCTGAGGTAACCATTCGATTACCATTGGATCAACTCCTAAGAGTGGTCTTTATTTTATTCTTTCTCCCTCTCTCCTTCTCTCTCTCTCTCCCTTCCTCTTTCTGCTCTACAATTTCTCCCTAGAAAAGGTAAGCCCTTCTGTTAATTTTATCTACTCCCAAAGGTTCAATTATTATCTTCATGTAAATGACTCTAAAACACACAATATCTAACCCTAATCTCTGACCTGGACTCCAGTCATACACAAACAATTGCCTCCAGGGCATTTCTATCTACTAGTTCCATTGACAGATCAGATTCAAGACAAGATCATAAATTTGGATCTGGAAGAAATTTTACAAGTCATGTAATCCAATTTCTACATTGCATAGATGAGGAAATTGAAGCTCTGTTCTTAAGAGACCTGACTAAGGTCACACAAGGAATAAAATAGTTGGACCAGGATTCAAAACTACTTTTTATTTTTCTCCTTAAATATGTGCTCATTTGCTATTGAGGGCACCATTATTCTCCTAGTCCATTTAGAAACTTTTATTCTTCCCTTTTCTTCATCCTATTACCAATGCAATGAGTTTGTCAAGTCTTATTTATTACTCTTGCATCTGGTACCTTTGTGTACTAATATAGTCACAGCCATAGCTCAAGATCTGACCATTACACTCTTGAACTAATTGCTTTCATTCTCTTCATCCCCCCCCACACCTCTTTTTTTTTTTTTTTTTTTTTTCCTTTTTGGAAAACACAGAGCTCTGCATGGCCTGCAGAATAAAATATAAAATTGCTCAATCTGGCATTTAAGGCTTTTCATAGTTCAGTTCCAGTCTTCCTTTTTATCCATACTTCACATCATTTTTTATACACAGGCTCTACTACAGCTAAATTGAACAGCTTGCTGAACTTGACATGCCATCTCACATTCTTCAGCAATGCCTTTGCTCTTAATTAATCCCCTATCACTGGAATGTACTCTCTTCTCAATTCTGCTCTGAGTCTTTATCTTCCTTCAAGGCCTATCCTACTCTAGGCCTAGATCAAATGTCACCTACTCTAAAGCCTTCCCTGACCACCTTCCTCATCTCACCCTAGGTATAGAAGAGGTGAAATAAGAACTTAAATATCAAAACGTTTTATTTTTAACATTAGAATTTTCTTCCTCTTCAAATTATATTGTATTTGCTTATTTGCAGATGTGATGTAACTATTACTTTCAGGAAATTATATACTTGTAGGCAAAGACTGAGTTTTCTTGTGTTTGTGTTTGTGTGTGTGTGTGTGGGGGGTGTCTTTGCATCTCCAATGACTAAAATCTAGTTCCTGAACGTTAAAAGTATTCTCCCATTACCATAATGAGCCTAGAAGGCAGGAACCATTTTTTTTCCCTTTTATTTCATCTGTAGCACTTAACACAGTGCCTGATACATAGTAAGTGTTTAATAGATGTTTATGATTGATAATTAATAACTAAATTGTTTTAACTAAATTGAAGAAAGAAATGGATACAAAATGTATAAAAGTAAATATATAAAACTAGTAGTAAAAAAAGGGGTTTTTTGAGAGGAAAATAGGCTAATAGATAGACAGTTGGCTCTGAAATCAGGAAGACATAGGTCCAAGGCCCAACTAGGCCATGTATTGGTTGTGTGATTCTGGACAAATCACTTAACATCTTTATGCCCAAGATTATAAATGTAGAGAAGTATTCCTTTGCATTGGTAGAGGAAGTTACCAGGAATCTTACACAGATGAAACATTAAGTCATTCATATATATGTACACACACACACACACACACACACACACACACATACATATATATATATATAAATATAGGCATTGATGAGTGTACATATACACATATGTATATATGTATACATATACATATCTATATCTTCTAATCAATTACTATCTTTACAATATTTACTCCAATATAGTTTTGCTACAAGTTTTAAAAGAGAAAAAAAAAAGTATGCTTGTGGGGACACACATACACAAACACACACATTCATCACCTTGAAAACCTTTTTTTCTTTCCCCCAAATGAGATTTAGTCAGCTGTTTCTTTTTAAATGCTGAAATACTAGGTCTTCTTCAAGTATGGAATACTTTCAGCATTATCTACAGAAAAACTGTCAGCAGCATTGACTATCTAATCCATGGTTACATCTCAAAGGAAGCTGTAAACAAGAATGTTTTACCTTTGAAGGTGAGTGCCTTCTTCTTAATTATCTATTCTAAACACTATTTTATATCACCCAAAATAACCTAAATAGATGGAGATTCCAAAGTTCCTTCTGGACTCTCAAAATTGCCTCAGAGCCACTAGGAAGGCAACAGGTGCAAGTTTCTTTGTTGCTTTTTAATGTACAAAAAGGAAGTTAAATTCAATGAGACAAAAAGAGTCTGTAACCACTTCCTAACAAAACAGGTGTTTTTTTCCCCCTCTTCCTGTCATAAAACAAAACTTATAGGACCAAGAAAGCCAAGCTCTTTGTTAGCCCTCCACTTTTAATTTTAAGTTATTTGCCATTTTATTTTATCTTTTCACTTCCAAAACATGACTACCTTTTATTTTTTGGAAAGGGGAAAAAAAAAAACAACAACAACAAATGACTCTTCAATAGTGGGTCCTTTCCCTGAAAGAAATAGGTCTTTTATTTTTCTAGAATTAATTGCTTTGTGATTAATGTTTGGCCAGCTAGTTCTTTAGACTGTGGTTTCTGATTAATGGAAGGGGGTCCACAAAATCTACAACGAGGCTCTCAGGTATTCACAGATTATTTATTACATCCTCAGGACCTGCTTGCACTTTTATAGCACTTTAACCAACATTCATGATTTACAGCATCCTTGTTAATCCTTCCCATTGTCCCTTACCATGAGGTTTTTATGTCTCTGTGCTGTTCATTAACTGCTTTCTTAGCAATAAGCTTTTTTTTTTTTTTTTTTTTAACTAATGGGTAGATAGTTTAAATGACTCATATATGGAATTTGACCACTGCAAAAAGCCCCCTCATTGTCCTCTCCTTCCTTTCACAATGGCCAATCCTGATGTCAAGATCATTTCTGTTGATACACATAAGAAAGGAGAACTCTTATTATACAGCAACTATCAGTATGCTCAGTTAATAAGCATTTATTAAACACTTCCTATGTGCCAGAAAAAATGGACTAGAAGTTGAACCAATAACAGACAACACATTTTCTAGATACTGGGAGTCAGTGTAGATGATTCAGGCTGATTTTCTTTCTCTGTGTAGCAGCAATTACCATGATGTCTCCACTATCTACAAAGTTACATCAGCTACTTTCATAAAGTAAAACTATTTCTGATACTTATTTATAGGGTTTAGGTATTATATGAGGTATGACCATTTAACCTTAACTGCTCATCTTTAAAATTAGATGGCCTCTGAGAAACTATATATTAGTCATCTATACATTTTTGATTTTAGGTGTATTTTTTCTAATCTACTTTTCTTCACTTAGTGATTTAAAGATTGAATTGGTGTTTTCTTTTTTCAAAAAGACTAATTACAAAATTAGACTGGAAACCTCAAAAAATATTTTAGAAAATATATTTATGTTCCTCCTTCTCCTGTGTTCCTCATTTAAAATCATGGTATTATACATTTTAGCTGGAATGGACTTTAGAGGCCATTTAGTACAGTGTTTTTATATTTTTGGCTGTCACACAGGTAGTAGGTAACAGTTTCAGATTCCAAATCCTGGTTCTTTGACACTAAATCTAATTATCTTGCTACTGTACCATACTCTCTTCTAAAATTTTTATGTCACTTAAATTTACCTAGTCCTTTTGTCATCATTTTAAGTTACCCAGCTCAAAATCTTGGAGTTAATTTTGATTCATCCCTCTTACAACCTCTTGAATCATGCTTCTCTTTCCCATTCATTGGGCTATCATACCAATGCAGGTTCTTTGATCTTAATAGCTTTCTTCTATCTGATCCTCATGTTTCTGGCCTCATTCCATTTCAGATCCATCCTTCATCCTACATCAAAGCTTACTTTCCTGCTATGATCATATCATTGCTCTACTCAAATAATTTCTGGCGTCTTCATTGACAAATGAATACAGATTGATTGTGGCATTTAAGACCCTCCACAATAGAGTTGGTTCCCTTGCCTTAACTTCTGATATTTCACATTTATATATCACTATGAGCTATTATTTCAGTAGAAACTCAAAACAACCGTGGGTGGCAGGTGCTATTGTCTCCATTTTGGAGATGAGAGAATTGAGACTGATAGTAGTCACTTGACTTTCCTGGCATCACACAGCTTATATGTATTTAACTCCAGTGTTCCTGACTCCATCTATCAATCCAACAATTATGACACCTATCCATTTTATACTACTCCCCTTTCCATACTATCAGTTATGCTGAATTAGACTAATTTGTGAACCCTATTGACACTCTATTTTTTCTTGTGCCCATCCCTCAGCTGCCTCCAATTTCCATGTGTTGAAATCTTTTTCCACCTCTTCCTTGAAGAATTTCCTTCCATAACCCATCATCTATGATCCTTTTCAAACATCTTACAACAATTCTCCTGGATCACTAATTTCTGTTTATTTCTGATAACCTAGATATTTGTATAGTCTTTTCTCCCTTATTTAATTTTATGTTCCTTGAGAATTTGTACTATATTGAGGATTTAGTATCTTGCCTATGAAAAGCACTTATTAAGTATTTGTAATATTCAATGGAAAGCTTGGGAAATAAGGCTAACATGACTGTTTTAAAAAATCATGGTTAGTAGGTGACAAAGGCCTTGCCTTTCTATTTGATAGGCAAGAAAAGATGGGTATACGCATATTTTACATTCCCGTTTCCACACATTTACTCTGAATCTTACCTCTACCCTCCCTTGAAAGAGATCAGAACCTTCCTAACTCGATCTGGGTAGAAAAAAAAGATAATTCCATCTAATTGAAAGCATACTAGAGAGAAGATTTGCATACTACTATTACTAATTATGATGTCTCACTGAGTGACCTTGAGCAAATAAATCTTTTCACTTTTCTGGCCTCAGCTGTCCATTTGGTAAGCTGGATAATAAACTTCCCATAGAATTCAAAGATGCAGATAGATATGAAAGCCTTCTGGAAAATTTTGAAAAAAATACAACAAATATCCATACAAACTTATCTTCGTTGACATTCACAGAAAAGTAACTGTGAACATAAACTAAAAAAGAAAAATAAGACAAGGATTAGAACAAGAGCACCAAGTTTTTGGCTACAAAGTCAGGCTGCTAGTTTGAGGCAGCAAAGATAGAAGTTGGAGCCTGTCTATGAAACTGAACTATTGTATTGCTATCCAACAAGACTGGACCTGCAAAGTCAATTTCAGTAAAATCTACAAGGGCAGGAAAGACCCTATAACCTTTTAAGAAGCTTTGGCCCATGCAACATTGACTCCAGCAGCACCTACTGGTGAAAAAAACAAAACAAAACAAAACAAAAACTTCCAAAATACAATTCAGTGCATTCCAGATACCATGAAGGTTCTCTACTTTCTTCTAAATTAATTTAAAACTAATTAAAAAAAAAAAGAGGAGTGGAGAGAATGCCATCCAGTTTGTAATAAATGTTTGAATCTCTTTAGAAGATATAAACAAGTAAAGAACTCTATCTACTGCCTATACATTCCCAGATGGTTTTGATTTAGGAATCAGAGGCATTTCCATTAGACTGGAAAACTCAAATTTTGGACTTAAATTTAACCCTTCTCTAGCTCTCCTTTGTTATATAAATAATAATAAAATGAGTGTCATTTACAATTTATATAATTATAATAGTGATAAGAAATGCAAAGATTAATGCAATAATCTAGAATTAAAGCCTATTTTTATAAATGTTAATTATCATGTTATTGCTGTTTTCCAAATTGCATTGAAAATCTTTTGAAATACTAAAGCTAATTTTCACTTGGAAGAATCTGTGGAATAAAGCTGCCATCAGTTAAATAAATATTCTTTGCCTTCACACCTGACTGAAAACTGATGACCAAGCTTAACACTAGTGTGGAGGTGGGGGAGAAGCTCTGAATTAACTTTAAGTTATTGAAGTGTGTAATTGCCAGTGTTCTCAAAAGGGGGAAAAAAGCTTTTTAAGGAATCTTTTTTTTTATGAAACTAATATCAATCCTAATTTTCCCCTTGTATGAAAAATATTAAAGTGTTAAATACTGGGCTGATGTCACACAAATTCAATTATTCTTCTCTTTTGATCACATAATCCATTCCAAGAACAAAGTTGCAAGACAGAAGCCTGCGTGTTCCTTCTGGTCCCCATATTAAAAAAATAAAAATAATAAAAAAAAAGTTGTTTGATCTGTTCCAAAAGGTTACTTGTAATTAGAGACTGAGTACTTACTAGTTTGATTTGTATATTATTTAAACCAAGTTAATCATCAACTGCATTTCTTACCCTCTTTGACAGAACAATTCAAGTTACCATCTTAACAGCTCCTTCCTATTATAAATGTAATATATGTATGTATATATATATATATGTATACATATATATGAGTATATATATATTTTTTTTTTCAAGCTATGGCATACTTGGCCAAAAATTAAACATCAATTACAATCAAGTCCCAGGCCATTCTTCTTGCCCCTAAAACCCACCCCAATAAGTGCCATGTTCAGAATAGGATACAATCAGGAATACAGAAATAGAACATGACATTTGCAGCAAATGTAGTATGCCACACACTATTGCCTATTACCTAGCAGCACTAGCTGCTGATTTGATGGTAGAACAATGAACCAAAAAGTTAGATGTCTATGTTCTGTTCTAGTTCTTCTCAAAGGTGTGACTCTCTGCTAAATGACAAAATCTCTCATTGCCTCAATTATTTACAATAGCTTCTACATTCAAAGAAAGATACAATGAGACTGGATTGCCCATATTTTGAATCCCTCAAGTTAGCAAATCAACCAAGTTGATAAAGATACTGTTGTAGTTTCATCTTTGCTAGAGCAGCACAGTCCCTATTTAATTTTGAACCAGCCTCTAAAAAGAGTTTTTGAAGAGCTAATAGAATAAAAGTCTTTTTAAAATTAGAATATCAGATGTTTAAAAAGGTGAAGAACTATATACTAGATAATAATAATTAAAAAAAATCTGGGGGCACTATTAATGACATTTAAAACTCTACAATTCAAGATTATAAGAACCTGTATCACAAAGAACTACATAATCTGTATTTGCACTGATTGCTAAAGGTAAGGTTTGTGCTAACCAGAGAATCTCAGAATACAAAACGATTACAAGCGTTGAGAAAGCCAAAGATGTTTACCACAAAAGCAATTTCAATAAGAATATGAAATGTTCTCACAATTAAAAACTCCTCTGAATATAGTATTTTGACGTTTTCAGTTAAGATGATGCAATGACCATGTTTTAATATGGAAAAGACCCCCATACAAAACATACATGCAATTGTTATGACTTCACAATCTAGTTGGCACTTTGCAGTCAGGCGCTGTACGCCGCGCTTCAATGCACCATCTAGATATACCAGTTGCATCCAGAGCCTGTCATTTGACAAGCAAAATAGAGCAAAAAACAGAGCATCAATAATCCTCCCATCACGGGATATTAAAAATGTTTCTGTTGTCCAAACAACAATAATCGTAGCAAGAGAACTCTATATCTGTAGTACACACAAACTGGTTACATGTCCATAAATAATTTATAAACATATCCTATATTGAACCAATTTCGTAGTATACCATGTTGAGTTATTTATTGCTAGATATTTATAAGTTATTTATGTTGATGTTACTTATTACACTTATATGTGTCATGAATTAACTTCTATTTAGAGTGATCGTACACATTCCTTATTCTTTTCTATACCGATGGTACTATTAAGATGAAGTCTGTTAAAACAAAACAAAAAACAAAAAACCCTCCCCCACCTCTTCTCTGCTTTGCTCTCCATATCACCCCCCCCCTCCCCAATCAAGCGACTCCAAAAGGATATGTCGAATCAATCCATCAATATTTATTGCTGAAAGCTACAAGACAGAAATAAATTAAAATCTGGCACAGCCATCAACGTCATTTTAAAGGCTCGATTTGCAGACTTTTTCACCCGTCTGCCCCCTCCCCTCGCTTTCAGTCCCCGTTCCTTACCAGTTGTTCCTTGAGAGCAGTGAGAGTGGCTTCCAGCCTATGCTCCTTGCTGTGCGGGTCGCCCCCAGGGATAGTCGAGGGCAGTTGCTGCGGGAGCCGAGGCGCCCGAGGAACTGGCGGCGGGGGTGGTGGGGGCGCCGCTGGCTTCATGGCTAGAGCCCCGTTCACCAGCATCTGCTGCTTGTCCCTCAGCACCTGGAGCTCCTGGAGGCCGGCGAGGGCTGCATGCAATCTCTCGCGAACACGGCCGCGGTCCCAGCCCTCGGTTGGCCGCTTCATCCCGGTCTGACCGCTTACCATCAACATGTCGGAAGACTAGCACTACCCGCAGGGCATAACCCGTGGAAGGGGAGAGAAGTGTGTGCTGGGGGCAGGGGCCACAGAGGAAGGGGTCCTGTACCCCGCCCCCCCAGCCCGCACTCGGAAGGAGGGAGTAAAGCGCGACTAGCAAGGTTTTCCAAGTCTGGGGAAGACGGCGGGGTGCTGGGGGGGTAAGGGTGAAATGAGTTGTGAGGGGGCCGGAGGGAGGCGAGACTAGAGCAAAGGGGGTGGTGCGAAGGTCCGCAGCAGGGCGTTTCGTGAAGCACTCGGGAGCCCGGGGGCCAGCCAGTTACCTGGCTGGATGCTGATATAGAGACAGAAGCTGAACTCAGGAGCCCTCCCCCGTCGTTTCTCCTCCTCCTTCCCGCCGATGCCCCTTCCCCCGCCTCCGCTCGGGGCAATCCAGGAGAAGGGGGTGGGGATTTCTATAAGGAAGGCGCAATTCCACACACCCTGAGGTCACAGTCCCTCCTAGGCTTTCCAGCTCCTCCTAGTGACCCTCTCTCCACTGGGGACGATTCTCGTGGGTTCGTTCTCTCTCTATGTCCTCCTTACAGTCATTAGAAGCTTCCTCCTGCGCTCTCTCTGTCTTTCTCTCTGTCTTGCTCACTGTCTCTGTCTCTCCTTCTTTCTTTCTCTCCCTCCTATCAGTAAGAAAAAAGTAAGATTTCGGTGTCTGAAGTATTAATTCCCAACTCTTCCCTCTCAATTCAATCACGGAAGTGGCATTTTTGTTTGTTTGTTTGTTTATCAATAGCCTAATGTCTCGGCAATGAAAGGGAAGGAGAGAGGAAGGAGAGGAAGAGAATAATATTCAGATAGGAAGCAACTTTGAATGACTTGATTCAATTCAATTCAGTCAGATTCAATGAGCATTTTCTAATATGCCTCCTAGATAAAAGGCGCGGAGTCACGCAACTAAAGACACGAATGGCCTCTCCTCTAGGAACTTACTTTGGGGGAGAATGGGCTCGGGGGAAGGGACAGAAATTGCGTTTGTGTATTGGAAGTGTGGAATCGACCGGAAGTAGGATGAAAGCTGATGGAGATTCTAATTATGATGATTTCAGTGTGCATGCTAGCCATCTCCTTCCCCTTTCAATAATTGGCATTAGAACCTCCCTCCTAGCGAGGAATATTATGCCCTGTCTGGACTGAATCAATCCTACACAGCCAAATAGCTTCAGTAAATTCTGGAAAACGATGTCAAACCCTGAAGGGGGTTGAAATGGGTGAAGAGAATGAGAAAGAGAAAAGGGAAAGGAAGAGAGGGACAAAAGAATGGAAGAGATCTGGTTATGATCTACTACCTTACAAAAATAGTGAATTCAAAGTGAAATGTATCAGTTTTGTAGGAGCATAGGCAAAACAACTGCAAAGTATGCTTTTCTTTTTAAGAAAGAAATTCATGTTTCCTTCTTTTTCATCTCCTGAATTCAATTATTAGTGAAGTTTGTGATAGACTTGAGTTAGGAAAACTTGAATTCTAATCTTGGTTTTTACCACCTTGAGAAAAGGGATAATTCAATTTTCAGTTCAACAAACTTTTTTTTTTTTTTTTTTTTTTTTTTTTTTTTTTAAGTAACTACTATGCAGAAAGACATTTTGAGATGCTGAAGATATGAAGATGTAAAAATACAGTGTGGAAGCAGAGTTTCAGCTAGATTCTATCCCTAGAAACATTCATGCTACAAACTCGATTATTTATCCAACGATGCAAGGGCCTGATGAAGGGGTCTGCTTATATACAATAAGAGCCCATTATTATAAAAACAATTGTTGAAGCTTTAATTTTTTTCATTACAGTTATTTCAGGATCTTTGTGTAATGAAACTTTATCCCTTTTCTCCAAACAGAATCTGAATTAGCCTTTCACTTGTGAAAATAAATGTGGGGGATAGGAACATGATTACCATCCCTATATAAGATCTTGAAAGAATAACCCAATATCATTCTTCTGACAGTTACCAAATAATTGACATAAATCTTGTGTTGTTTCTTGCTTTTTTTATTTTGCTCTCACCTCTAAAACCAAGTGGAAAAGTCTCTCTCCCACCCCCATTTTTAATAATAATTTCATAAAATGCCCACTTGGATCAAATAATCTTATAACATTATAAATAAAATAATAGCATCAAAGATTTTAAAGCTTAAAGAATCTTTATAGACTACAAATCCAATACCTCATTTTATTGATGTGGAAATTGAGAAACAGAAATATTAGGTGACTTGCCCAGGGTCACACAACTAGGGTTTTTTTTTTGGGGGGGGGGAGAATAATGGATGGGGAGAGTAAACAGGTTTGAATCTAGGTCTTCCTGATTTTAAGTCTAATATCTTATCCTATGTCAGCATTCATATTCTTTGTTAAATTACAGATATGTGTAAATCAGGGAGCATTTTGATCCCACATTCTCATTTCCTCAGTCAGTTACTATGTTCAAAGAATCTGAAGCCTAGATCTGGAAGAGGAGGTAGCAGATATCAGCTTGTACCCCAAGAATTTCCATTTTGAAGCCCCTATAAAGAAGGGAGAATCTCTTAATATGTTGGACTTTTTTCATAGTAAAAGGGAAAGCTGAGGAGCAATCTTTGAAAGTGTCACAACACCATAATCCATGGAGTAACTCCTTATTATCACCTACTTCTCTCCCCAGTGGGTTGTAAAGAATATCCTTTAATAAATATCCTTTGGACACATAAGCCTGGTGCATGAGTTTCCACTTCCTCTTAGGGCAGATGCTTGACTTGCCATTTAATCACTCATTTGGAGATGCATTGAAATGGGAAGGAAAATTGACCACATCTTTTCATTTTTAAATTCTTCAAATTCATGAAGCTTCATTCTAAACTGTTGTAGTAAGTGACTTTAATTTAGGCAGGAACTGTAGCTATAAAGTACTTTACCTTGTGTCACTCAAAGGCGTTAAATAAATGCTTTCTGATGTCAATCTCTAGCCCTTTTCTCCCCTTCCCCTACCCCCAATCCAGCTAATTGCAAAAAATTTAGACTCTTAGACTTTGGGAAAAAAAAAATTTAAAGTTATCCTACTTACATACTCAGTTTACTTGTGAGAAAACTGAAGCCCAGAGAGATTGAATTATTTGATTGAAATCAACAGATAGCTAATGGTTATCAGGACTATAAATCAGGTCATAAGAGCATAGAATATTACAGCTGGAAAGTATAGTTAGCACAATCAATCAAATCAATAATTACTTATTACATGTCTGCTACATACCAAGCACTGTGCAATGCCCTGGACATATAGTAATGTTTGTGTATGTGTGCACAAACATAAAAATTATACATATATATGCCTATATTATATATATATATATATATATATATATATATATATATATATATATATATATATATATGACATGTAGGTATATTCATGGGTCTATTGTATACACGCACATATACCTATCCATACTATATGTACCTTGACTCCAACATAGTAATATCATTTTTGTCTTCTTTGAGAATGAAAGGGGCAGCTAAATGGTACAGTGGATAGAGCACAGGCCAAGGAGTCAGGAGGACCTGAGTTCAGATTCATTCTTAGACACTTAACACTTACTAGTTGTGTAACCCTGGGCAAGATACTTAGACTCAATTGCCTTTCAATAAAAAAGAAAAGAGAGAATGAAAGACAACCACCACCAAACATAAACATACATGTATACACATACATATATTTAACTACTATAACTACTATATAAAGTAGTTATGAAAGACTTCATGAAGAAGCTGGTATTTAAATTGTATTTAAAAGGAACCTATGAGTTAACTACTAGAGGTAAATTCGCACCTTCTCAGCATGGCAGGCAATCAGTTCTAATTCTTTCATATTTTAGATGAAGAAACCTAGAAAAGTGAAGTTGATCTCCCCAAAGTCATCCATTCCAATGTTCTCTCCACTTGCAACTTAGAGAAATATTTGGGAGAACTTGATTGACTTGAACAATGGTAGTCAATTGTGAAAAGTCAGGTCTCAGAAGCAGATGGATGCATTGTGTTAGCCACAGACAACACCCAATTGTCAACCAGTTGCTGTATACATTCTGGGGTCATTAGCATTTTCTTAAATGAACAAATAATAAGTGTTGACTAAGTGAGTAAATGAAGAAGAGGAAAAGGTGATTTTATTATTCAGTTTACCACCTGAGAAGAAAAAATAAAACAATCAGTATGCTTCATTTGAGCCTGTGAGTTAGATCGGCGTCATAGTTCTGTTCCTATTATATGTTCTTTGTTTCAACTTCATGAAATAAGCACATTTATTTATATTCCACTATCTCTAGATATGGTAATAACACAAAACAACTTGCTTTATATATATATATATATATATATATATATATATATATATATATATATATATATATATATATATGTATATGTATATGTGTGTGTGTGTGTGTGTATATATATATATAATATATATATATATTGTAATTACCAAGCAATTCTTTTATTTATAATTTCTCATCTCCTTTAATACTCTAAAAAAGTAATATGTAAGTGATTTGATGGATCACAAAACATAAACATTTTAAAATATTTTTTCTTTTTGTTTAAGCTATCTATGTACAATAATGTTAAATATATTAATCATGTTGTGAAAGAAGAATTAGAACAAAGAGAAAAAATAAGAAAAACAGTATATTTAAAAATTAAAATAGTATTGATGTAATCATGTGGAGTCATAATTTTTAATTCTTTCTCTGAATGTGGATGACATTTTCCATCACAAGTCTTTTGGAATTGTCTTAGATTAATGTATTGCTGAGATCTAAATCTGTCTTAGTTAATCATAGCATACTGTTGCTTTTTGCGGTGTAAAATGTTCTCTTGGTTCTGCTTACTTCACTCAGCATCAGTTCATGTAAATCTTTCCAGGCTTTTTTTTTTTTTAAATCTGCCTGTTTATTATTTCTTATAGTACAATAGTATTCCATTACATTCATATACTATAACTTTTCATCCATTTTCCAACTGATGGACATCTATTCATTTTCCAATTCTTTGTTACTGCAAAAAAAAAGCTGCTAGAAATATTTTTATACATATGTGTCCTTTTTCCTTTTCTCACTAATATTTCTTCAATCTCATGAAGGAGAGAATTCCTACTTTGAAGTCTTACTTAGTAGATGGTTTAATAAGTTAATGAGGCTGAAAAAAATCGTTACCTGGTAACCAACCTTTTGGATTGTATTGTAATATATAAAAAGTATCTCATAACCTGGATTGGAAAGGAATTAAGAAGACCCTCAACCCTGTGGGGATCCAATTATTTTCTTGTCTCTCCCTCCCTCCCTCCCTCCCCCCCTTTCCTTCCCTCTCCCCCTCTCTCTTTTGCTGAGGCAATTGGGGTTAAATGACTTGCCTAGGTCATACAGGTAGGAAATGTTAAGTGTCTGAGATCAGATTTAAACTCAGATCTTCCCGAGTTAGGGTTGGTGCTCTAACCATTTCGCCACCTACCTGCCCCAATCCAATTAGCTTCTTGAAATGATGATAACAAGGACTAATAAAGGGGGGGAGGATAGAAAGCTTAAAAAATCATGAAACCTTTAGAATTATTATAAATATTGACTCCTGACTCTGGAAACTTTCTTTACCTTGTCCACTTGACAAGTAACTTCATTCTGCCTCCATTCCCTTTTACAAGTTCCTTTTATGTACAGTCTTCCCTAATTTGAAAGTTAGTTTTTTTTTAGAACAGAGACTTTCTTCTTGTTGTTGTATTTGTATTCTCAGCATTATTAAATGCTTAATAAAATCTTGTTGACTTTTGATTTTGACTTTATATAAGATGCTTGTTCCACTACTAAGAAATGAACATACTGTTGGAGGAACTTGATCATAGTTGTCTTGATATTCTCCATAGAAATGAAGCCTGAGATGAAAGGAAATTGCAGCAAAATGAAAGGATGATTCATCAGTCCTCCTTAGAGAGGCAAATAAAGAAATTGTTTATAGGATGAACCTGAAGACAAAAAGAAACATCATTTCATGGAACATTTAGTCCTCTGAAATTGCAAAGCTCATAATAAGTACTCTCAAAAGGGTTGCTATGAAAATCATGGTAACTTATGTAAAAGCCTATACTGGAGGGAATGAAGAGGCAGAAAAAATTCTAGAAAAAACCTTATGAGATCCTACAGTTTAAGCAAATACAGACTTTGATACTCAGTGAAATGCAAAAGTGTTTGAATTTAAAGATAGTGAAAAATATCCTGCAAATACAGGAAGTAGCCAAAGGCTTATTTGGTACACAAATGCTTGTTATTATGAACACCTTGAGAAATGAATCAAGTGAGTCTGGATTTGGCAAGCACTAAGTAATAAGATAAAAAATAAAAGGAATTATATTTGTATAGCTACGAAGAAACTCATTGTTATGTAAAAGCCATTCCTGAATCTGTTTTCAGTATTTCATCAGACCTCTGGTTTATAGGACTGGAGTGTCTCAGATTTAAAATCGAAAGGGACTTTAAAGGTCACCTTATCCAGTGCCTTCATTTTTATGTTGAGGAAGCTGAAGACTAAAGAAGTTGCTGGTTGCTTAAGATAGCATCTGAATTTAGCACCTCTAACTCTAAATCTAGCCTCTTTATCTTTCTACTTCCTCTTTCACACAGTGTTAGAGCAAATTTAAAAGTTAATGAAATTTGAAGAAAGAATAAAAAGGAAGGCCAGACATCAACAGCACAACAATTTCATATAGAAGTTTAAATGCTATAAATAAGCTATATAAGGAGACCAAAAGAGATAAGAAATCACTTCAGTCAGCAGAAATTTGATTTCCTTGACTAACAGAGTAGTAGCTTACAATTCTTTTGTAAAATCTTAGCATAAAGAGAAGATTGGTGGAATATTCTGAGTAGCAGCACATTATGAAAAAAACTAAGAAGCAGTGAACTAGAAAAGGAAGTTTAAAAAATTTTAGTAAATAAGTAAAACTATTTGAAGGTCATTTAAATATTGGAGATGGCAACATAAAAAGACAAGCATGAAAAAAATCTGTAAGGATTCTTATAACACTTTATTTTCACCATCGTGGATAGTAGAACCACCATGGATAGTGGAACCATCATATTTGAACTTTGGTATCATCATGAGGAATGTATTGCATTAGTCACTGGACATATTGTTGAAGAAAACAAAGAAAGGAAAAACAGCCAGGCAAAACCTAGGATACACACAGGAAGTCATTTTCAAAGTGCTACTATGTTGAGGGTATTGAGGAAAAAGATTTTCAAACTATCTAAAAGAAAGAAAAATGTAAAAGACTAAGGAAAAAATTAGATCTTATTACTTTAAAAGACAACAGAATGTCAAAGATTATTGACTCAATATGCTTACATTCACAGTTCTATACACTTTAAAAAAAACATAATCTACACAGGCATAAAAAACATTTATTTTTAAGATATGAGAAGGGAGCAAAAGGCATTCACAAATTATATTCTATAGTAAACCACATCTTTGCAGTCACACAAATCACTGAAATGTATAAAGAAGATAAGAACTGAGATTAGTGTTTGTTGAAATGCTTTGTTCAAAAAAAATATTTAATGTGGTGGAGCAAAATACCGGCTTTCTTCCTTAGAGATTTTACCCATTAATATGTCAAAATCATGTAAAATTCCTTTGAAGATACAACTGAGATAACTTAGATAAAAGCACAAATTGCATGTTTACCAAAGGTGTTTGCCACTGTCATGGAACATTCTACATGACAGAACAGAATCCAAATTCAAGATGGTTTCCATAGATATGGCAATATTGTCCAGACAATTTATATATAATATTATGCTAAGTGCATCAAGAACCCAAACAGTACAGAGCCTTCCAAACTAATAAATAATCACTCAAAAGGATTTATCAGTTAATAAGCATTTATCAAGCATGTGCCAAGCATAGTGCTAAGTGTTGGAAATAGTTCCCCTCACCACCAGGGGAAAAAAAAAGGAAAAAAAGAGAAAGATAGCTTCTTCCTTCAAATAGTTATAATCCAAAGGTAGAAAATAACACATAAAAGGAAATGGGGAAAGGGAAAGTGCTTGACATGTAGGCGTATTGGCAAGTATTGCCATATAGGAAATGAAGAGTTTAGTTTATCTAGACAGGAAAAAAAAAAAAGAAGTGGATAAAGAATACTTATTGTTCAGATTATGAAATGCAATTGGAAGGGCAATCTACAGGGGTGGGGAGTGTTCAGAAGTACTTTGTTCTTTCATGTACAGTGTAATTGGACAATGAACTGGGACTAGAACGGAACACAAGCAAGAGAGTAACTTAGATTGCTTTTTATCAAATTATATAATTCCTTTAAGGATGCCACATTCCCCTTGAAATAAAAACTTATCTTTTTTTGGTTCTTTTTTTAACAAAAAATATTCTTCTGTATTCAAGAGCAGATCTTGTATAGTTACACATCTTTAACTGATTTAGTCTATTGAAAAACTGTTGTGAATTACTGGAAAGGTAAAGGAGAAAATTGTGTGCATGCACATAAATTGCAATTGAGTAATTTCACAAGAGAAACTGTGTATTCATTAGGGAAATGCATGACCAGGAAAAAAAAATTGTACTAGCTACTTAGCAAGAGAGAAGAATAACCAATGAATGAAGAATAACAATTGTCTAAAGATAATCAATGTTAACCATGTTATTTCTTTTCTTGATGCAATTTTAAGAAAATGACAGGATGACTTTCAGAAAATTTGGTGTTCCCTCTATGGCAGATTTAGGGGAAGTTATGAACAACTGACAATACAGAATGGGTAAGCATGGATGGGTTTTGAACTGTTATTGATGGGTTTACCAACATTAATGAGAGCATAAGCCCAGTGTATTCTTACAATGATTGTTGAATGAACGCATGAATGAATGACATTTTACCAATATATAATCTATTTTTCTGAATAAATGTTTTTATTTTAAAAACTATATTCTCTGCAGGGTTGGTTCAATATTAGGAAAACTATTAGCATAATTGATCTATCAATAACCAAAGAAAAATCCTATGACTACCTCAATAGATGCAAAAAAAGCATTTGTTAAAAATTTCTATTGCTATTTCTATTAAAAACACTAGAGAGTATAAGAATAAATGGACTTTTCCTTAAAATGATCAGTAGTATCTATTTAAAACCATCAGCAAGCATCATATGTAATGAGGACAAACTAGAACCATTCCCAATAAGATCAGGAGTGAAAAAAGGTTGCCCACTGTCACCATTACTATTCAATATTGTATTAGAAATGTTAGCTTTGCCAATAAGAGAATAAAAATAGATTAAAGGAATTAGAGTAGGTAATGAGGAAACCAAATTATCACTCTTTGCAGATGATATGATGGTATTCTTAGAGAATCCCAGAGAATCAACTAAAAAAGTACTAATAACAATTCGCAGCTTTAGCAAAATTGCAAGATACAAAATCAATCCACATAAATCATCAGAATTTTTATATATTACCAACAAAGTCCAGCAGCAAAAGATACAAAGATAAATTCCATTCAAAATAATTGTTGATAATATAAAATATTTGGAAATCTATCTGCCAAGGGAAAATCAGGAACTATATGAACACAACTACAAAACACTTTCCACACAAATAAAGTCAGATCTAATCAGTTGGAAAAATATCAACTGCTTATGAGTAGGCCAAGCGAATATAATAAAAATGATAATATTACTTAAATTAATCTACTTATTTAGTGTCCTACCAATGCAATTTCAAAGAAATTATTTTCTAGAAAAAATAATAAAAACGTTCATCTAAAAGAACAAAAGGTCAAGAATTTCAAAGGAATTAATGGAAAAAATGCCAATGAAGGTGACCTAGCTTTGCCAGATTTAAAACTATATTATAAAGTAGCAGTCATCATAAAACCACTTGATACTGGCTAAGAAATAGAGTAGTCAATGAGTAAACACAGTCTCTTATGTGAAGAATCCAAGATTATCTTTACCCTGGCTGCAAAATATCTTTTAATCAGTATGTCACCCTACTCCCTTTAACATATTTTAGGATTTCTAGGCAGGCTTACATGATTATTCTTTTTCTTTGCCTAAATATAATCAGAAATTTCATTTTATCATGCACCAGTTTACACTACTTTAACCCTTTATTCCTTTTTCCATCTGTCAAAAGTCCATCCCCTGAACTCAGTTCTTCTTTGTAGGCTTCTCCCATTTCAATTTTAGGAACATGGGTTCAGTCTTCTATAGCAGAGTGATCCTAAAAAAACAAAACAAAACAACAACAACAACAACAACAACACTTTACCTCTGTGATTCTCAGTCTCAAAATCCATAAAATGGGTATAAAAATACTGGTATTTTCTACTTCATAGATATGTGAGGCAATCATTTTCTAACCCTTAAGGAACTATGTGAATTAATATCATCATTTTTAATAATTATTATAAACGTTTACATTCCTCTAAAAAAGACTTTTTCCTCCTCTGAACTCCTATAATAATTTCATTTTTTTCTCCAATAGGATTTTACATTATTTTTATTATTGATATAAAAACACTGGATTAGGAATCAGAATACTTGATTTCTAGTTCTGGCTGGTTACTTTCTAATTTGATGTGGAAGAATTCACTTAAATAAGTCTCAATTTTTTCACCTGTGAAGTAGAACCAATGAGCCTTATTTCCTTCTGAAGTTCATAGTCGCAAAAAAATGAGATAACCGATGTGAGAACACTCTGAAATCTGTATTGCCTTATGTATAATTACAAGCTATATTATTCTGATATCTGATTCCTTCTACTATATTGTAAATTTAAGGAAAGGGATGGGGTCTTATTCATCATTCTGTTCCTTTTAGTATCCAGCATAGTAATATGTAACCAATAATGTATGTAAATAGGTGATATAATGGACCTGAAATCAGCAAAACTTTACTTCTAATCTAGCCTCAGTCAATTCCAAGCTATATAACTCTGGATAAGTTGCTTAGTCTTTATTTACCTCGATTCCTTTAATTCTAAAATGTCATAAAAGAACTAACTTCTCAAGTTCTTATGATTATATGAGGATAAAATGAGCTATTTGTAAGGAATTTAGTACACTGTCTGACACATATTAGGTATTTAATAATTACTTCTTTCCTTTCTTTCCCCCTTCTGTCCATCTTTCCTTTCTTCTTTTGAAGAGGTAGGCGAGTTTGTTAGAAAGTGAAAAGTCTAGGACTTAATGACTATCACTAGCTTTGAATAAACCATTGAAAATAACCTGAGTCCAGTTTCCTCATCTGTAGAAATGGGAAAGTGTTGGATGAAATTAAATGGTGGGAGGATTACCATTCACTAAACTGGTAGTCAGTGAATGCCAGAGCCATAAATATTAGAAAGTGCAAATTCAATTGAGGGTGGGAGTCCAGGCTTCAATCTAGAGAATAGTTCCATTATAAATGCCCTTCTGTTGGGAGGATGTGGCCTGTCCTCCAGAAAAATCCCAGATCTCACCTCCATGAGTGTTGGGGCAAGGAAGATAGCTTTTGGTAAAGGGTGTTAGTGATGATGGCTAAGGATTTATACACTGTGAGTACAGATAATCATGAAGTGGAACAGAAAAAAAAATAGATGATGTGTGGAGGAAATCTCTCCCTTTTCCTTTGTGGGTAAATCATCTCCCCTTTTAGATTAGTTCTGTGGGACAAAGTTCTGTTTGCCCCAAACTAGTAAGAGCTCAGTTGCTGACTATCAGATTTTAAAAGGTAAAATTTTGGAAGGTGAAATTTTTGAGTTTAAGATTCCATCATATTAGCCTTTTAGAAACTCTCCAGATACTGATTTGTGGAAGACACATATTTTTGGATATATAAGAGACTGTCTTTACAAATCAAGCCAAAATAGTTTGTTCTATTTAAGAGAATGATGTCATTTTCACCAGGTTTACAGTCTTTGAGTAAAATGTAGCAAGAAAACCTCAGCATTGACTCTACTTGTCTATCTATTTTAATAATTTCTGAAAGACTGAATGTGTGTATACATGTACTTGTGCAATACATTTATATATTTTAAATAACTAAAATGGAATTTATTTCTCACATAAGACTAAATAAATAGCGACTATCCCAAAGTGAAGAAGGTGAAAAAGCACTTTAATGAAATTGTAACCAGTAAACATTGTCTTCACTGTGTGTCAAACCAACCCAGTTAAATGAATAGCTGCCTTACTGCCGAAGGCAATCTGGAGTTATGCAATTAGGTATTGCTTTGCTTGACTCCATCAAAGAGCAGTTAGATTCTCCTTCATCCCTAGACTCAGTTACAAATCTGGGTTTTATTTTTTTTCATGAAACATTTGCTACACCTGTAGTTTTCTTGGATAGAATTTTGGGGTGTCTAAATACTTACAGAAACATATTTAAATTCATTCTCCTTGTAGTTCCTTTGCGTGCAGGTCTGCCATTAATTAATGGGAGTAGTCTATCTGAGAAGCTAGGAAATGTTGCCAACAGCATTGTGTAATGCACAATTCCAAAAGGTTCCAGATCCCTATTCTTTAAAAGGAGTGAACTCCCCACGTCTAAGATAATGCAGTATAAAATCTATAAATTTACCAATCAAAGGTCCCAGAGAATATCAAATGGATTGTTTTGTATTTAAGAATTCAGTATTATACACTTTGAATATACTTTATATGCAATTATTCTATTCCCCTCCACTTCTTGTCAAAAATGGAATCCTCTTGAGGGCAGAGACTTTTTCCCCTTTGTCTTTGTATTTCTAGCACCTGATGCTGCTGGGAATTAAAAAATAAAAGATTTGCTGAATACAAATGAGCCGATTGATTTGAATAATTTTTATCTCTTACTACTATTATGTTGGAATGATCTATTTCGCAATTATTGTTAAAATTAATGTAACTACACGTTTTACTTTATAATGCAAAAATGAAGGAATATATAAAGGGATTACCAGGCTGTTACTTCAGTATCATCGAATTGAACCTTGTAATCATTAATGAAGCCTAAAATTTTATATCTTCTAACTTTTCAGTTTAATCTGTGACCTTAAGAAATGAAAGAAATTCTTGGCATTCCCATATGGGTCCTTCTGCCACCCAGCCTGAAGTTTCTCAGTATGTGTCTCACAAAGATTTCTTTTGGGGAAGCTCCCCTTGACTTCAAAGGAAACTTTTCCCTGTGGTGGAGGTCAGCAGGAGACAGAGACCAGAGAATTAGACCTATGTTAATGTGCACAGCAGGAGGAAATCTTCAGAACAGTTTAAAATAGGGAGGAGAAATCAGTTCTGACTTTTTCTTGCTACATTTTGACCAAAGAGACTATAAACCTGGGGAAATGACATCATCCTCTCAGGCAGAAAAAACAGTTTTGACTTGATTTGACATGATTAGTAAAGACAGAAGGCATTCTCTATCATGAAAGTCCTATTCTCAGTGGTCAAAGAAATGCCACTTATATAATGTCAGAAGGCAGCCTACATATTTATTAGGAGAGTTAAGATTACATAAGGTTACATACATCTGAACTTGTTTTCCTGTTTTCCCCACTGAACCATTTTTCTTTCTTCTTTGTTCTTACTTTTCTTTCATCTTAAAAAATGTCTTTTTTCCATATGCCCTTATGTTATGCCTTGATCTTAACTAGTATCTTGATTAGCAAACTGATTCATTTGATTACATTCTGACCAGAACCTTTGAAAATGGCATAAAATCTGAATCCACAAATAATTCCGTCTCACCTCCTTGAGATTTTCTTGCTACAAGAAAATCTCATGAGCTCAAAATATGAAAAACAATTAACAACAACAATAACAATATGCTATGTTGTTGAGATTTTAGTGGAAAAACTGTGAAAGCTTTTGGGACAACCCCTCTCCCAAAATGGTCCAGTCTCAAATAATGTAAAAGATCCATAATCTTATTAATATAGGTACAATATTCCCTCCAATAATGAAGCTCACAATCCATCTACCTTTGCTCATTTGGACAAACTCTTGTTGAAGTAATACTATTACTTTAACTTAAGTGGTACATCCCATAAGTTTAGGGCTTTTTCTAGTTTTTCAATACTTCAAGAATATTAGTGGAACACATAGAGCAACATCCAAGAGAAATCTTTTAGTCTGGCCTTGTAACCAGCCCTTGTAGCATCCTTTAAGCCCCTTCCCCTTCAAAATTCCTTGTTTGTAATATGTTAAGGACCATGCCTAAATGAAGGGACAAGTCAATTCTCAGAGAGCCTCCACAGCTGTGAATCATAACACTTGAAGGAGTTACAAAGCAGCCTTTGAAGATGTTCTTTGTAGATTAGGAATGAAATAAATTGGGGGCAAGAAGGAAGAGGAGAGGTCAGAGAATGCAACTGCCTCTCAGTCTCCTTGTATCATCATCATCACCATCATCATTTTCTCACTGAAGAGATCCATTCTATAGGTCTGAGTTAGTCCTCCAGCAGCCACTGGGAGGTGACTCCTGTATTGCAACAGTAATATGTTACAGTGTGGTTATGCCATCATTGGTCTCTCTCTATTGCAGACAATTTCAGAATTATATATACACATATATACATATATGTGTATGTGTGGAGAAAAAATAAAGATGAACTTTTTCTAAAGCAGGCAATGCATATGACTGGGCACAGGTTAACATTGTACTGGCTAGTTATGATTGTATATTTTGTCCTAGGAATAATTGACATAATTTAGTAAATCTTATATTGAAGAAATAATGAAAGATAAAATTGTACTAATGATTAATGTCCTTAGATAACAAAAGCTAACTGTTCTGCACTGTTGATGACTTCATGTGGAAGGAAACTCTACCATACTTACTGAAAATGAATGTTAATGGTATAAATGACATCATTCCTAAATGTCATCCATGATTAGGATGGCACTGGTTCATAATTATGTTTTATATACTTAATATTTTATATTCTGAACTCTGCTTAAATCCAGATCCTAGATATCTATGTGATCTATATAAAAACTTGCTATTTCTTCACAAACAAAAAAAAGTCCAAAATATAATCAGCTAGTCTTTCAGTTTGCTTTTCCAGTTTATTTTCAATGTTCTCAAGACACAATACAATGCAACAAATCTTCTGACAGCTGAAATGAGATGGGAATTGCCAAGTTTTTACCATTTTAAGGTGGCTTGATCAAGGGCACCGAGCACTGGTTCAGATGTTGGTATTTAGAATCCAAATGCCTATTATAATTCTGTCTTGATCAAAGACACAGCCTGTGTTGTAAGATGTGGAAGTAAGTCCACCTGGCAATTCTTGCCTCCAGGTAAGTATCTTAACTATAAATCATGCTTTCACATATGCTATCCTTATGACAATTCTATAAGACAGAACTAGTGTCATCATCATTATCACCATCAACATTATCATCATCATTACCATTCTCATTGTACAGATAGGAAACTAAAATCCAATTCAATTAATATTTAAAGAATAGCCAGTTGACTAATATTTATTAAGCATCTATTATGTATTAGGCACTGTGCTAAGTGATGGGGATACAAAGAAAAGCAAAAAAATAGTTCTTGCTCTTACAGGGTTTATAGTCTAATGGTGACGATAATTATACAAACAATAAAACAAATTTGAGTATACAAAATAATTTCAGTGGGGAAAGAGAATTGACAACTGTGGGTACTGGAAATAGTTTCCTAAAGAAGGTAGCATTTGAGATACTTTGCAGGAAAATGGAGTTTTTAGGAGGAATTATTTTGACATGGGGGCATCCCATCAGAAGGCATGGAGGTGGAAGGTGAAATGTCATGCATGGGAAATAGCTAGTGATTACAATCTGTGATAAAAACATAGAGTTCATGAAGGGGCTTAGTGGAAAAATATGAGAAGTAGAGTATTACAGATTTGGAAAAATCAAATTTGGAAGATACCTTAATGGAAATGAGTGAAAAAATTATTCCCTCTAAAACATATCTAATATCTAACCTTTTCTTTCATGAAGTAGAATTTATTACCTCCTAAAGCAGTCCATTACATTTTTGGATAGCTTCAGTCATTGGGAAGATTCACCTTACATCAAGACTTAGTTTTTCTCTTTACGATTTCTACCCATTGTTTCTAGTTTCACCTTTGAAGAAGGTGAACCAACCAACAACAGCCACTCAACAACCATAACAACAACAAAAAGCCCAATCCCCTTTTTCAAGTGATAGTCCTCCAAATATATGATATTCTCTCCTTCAAAATAAATATAACCAGTTCTTTCAGTTTTATATATCATAACCATCCTGGTGGCTCCTCCAGATGCTCTCTGACATACATATCCTTGCTAAAACTAAATAAAACTAAGAACATAATAAATTTTTGATGCTCTAACCAAGAAAGAGTATAGCAGAAGTAACATCTCAGTGGATAGCTGAGAGCCAGATTGTATAGAACTTCAAGTTACAAACTAAAGATTTTGATATTATCCTAGAAGCAACAGGGAACTACTCAGATTTTTCAATGGATTGTTAGATCTGTGTTCTGCCTTATAGAATTATCATAAGGATAGCATATGTGAAAGCATGACTTAAGAAACTATACCAATAGATGTCCACATATATGTGTTATAATTTGCCAGTTATGTGGAAGATGGATTGCAGAAAGGAAAGACCAGTTTGAAGTTAGGAAACTAATTGGATTATTGCAAGAGTTCAAGTGAGAGGTGATAAAGGCCTTCTTGAGTGGAGAACAGGGGAGAGGTGCTAGAGATTTTTGAAGAATTGAAACTTAGCCATTTATTGATCAAGGAAGGGGGTTAGTATGAAATTCCTAGAGCTTCAGACACAAAGAAAGGATTAGAAATCAAGTCTTCTATCTCATGGTTCACCATAATGTGCTACTATATTCATCCATCTAAACATTCATTAAAACATTTGTCTGTTATGTGCAAAGCACTGTGTTAGTCACATATTCTAATAAATATCATTCTAGAATCTTTATTTTTAAGTTTAATTAGGACTTCTTGTTCAGGGTATTCTAGAATAGATTCTTTTTAGTTCTTTCCAATATTTTGAGCTATGACATAGGAGACTATATCAATAGATGTGCGCATATATACATAGTATTACACATGTTATTTTATCTATAAAGAACATATAAAAGTAAAACATATGATAATTTACATTACATCTCTCTTGATTCCTTTAAGCTACAATCCAACATATCTAGAGGTCACATGCCTAGCAACCTTAAATATCAGAAATACATACATACATATATATATGTATATATATATCAGAAACTTATATTTAAGTTCAAAAGGATTTTAATCTATCCAAAAAAAATCACCAAATACATGCATTGAAGCTTATTCACCTTAGTTAGACAATAGCTTTTCAGACCCTCCCTAAAACTTTTTTAGTCTTATTTAGTGAAAAAATGGTTTCTGAGCCCCTACATAAGAACTAAATAAAAAATTAAGAGAGAAAAGCATTCACTCAACAAATATTTATTAAGAGCTATGCATAAGGATATAAAAACAAAAGAAAAACAACCCCACAACAGATGCTACTATCAAGAAACTTACAGTCTACTGGGAGATGCCACCTTTAAAAGAGATAAATAAATACAAAGTAATTTGAGGAATTAGAGAATATTAATAGATTCTAGTTTGAGGAAATGTTTCCTGGAGTGGTGGTACCTGAGGTGAGCTTTGAAGTAAGGATTCAAATTGGTAGAGATGGGAAGGGAAAGTACTTCTGTAATGAGCTTCTACGAAGACAGTAAGGAGAGAAATCAAATGGGAGTTTGAGGGACAAACAGGCCAATTTGGTTAGAGTATAAGGGGCTCCCAGATGCATATTTGGAAAGTTAGGTCAAAGACAGATTTCAAAGGGCTTACTTGTCAAACTGAGGGGTTTCCATTTTCCTTTTCTTTTCTTTTTATTATTTTTCTGAGGTAATTGGGGATTAAGTGACTTGCCCAGGGTCACACATCTAGTCCATTTTCTTCTAGAGGTAGTAGGAAGCTAATTTTTTGAGTAAGGGTGATGATCAGACAAGTATTTTAGGAAGATAATTTTGGTGGAAGGGAGAGAATGGAAATAGAACTGTTAAAAGACTATTCAAGGAGTTAATATTTTAGAGTTGGAGGGGGTATCTTTGATTTTCTGGTCCAATTTATGTCTAAAAAACAATCCCTACAAATCAATATCAATCAACAGTCATCCAAGCCCATCCAATGAGGATAAACTCTCTATTTCCCCAGGAAGCTCATCCTATTTATGTAAAACTTTAATTGACTGGAAGGATTGTTCCTCATGACATCAAGTACACATTTGCTTTTTTTGCATTTAGTATCATGGTTTTAGAAGTGGAATGGAAATCACAGGTCACACACTCTAATCTTTTAATTTTACAGGTGAGAAATCTGAAGCTCAGAAAGTCTTCTACTATCAAGCATTATTCCTTGGGGCCAAACAAAACAAATTGAATGCCTTTTTGGTGACAGCTTTTCAAATATTTACATGAAGATTGCCCCCCTTGAATTTTCTCTTCTCAGGATAAACATTCCAACATTGGATTTAGACATTTCCTCTATGATATTGAACTAAAGTCTTTCACCATTTTACTTAAACCTCTTATCAATGTCCGTTATAAACTATAGCACCCAGGACTAAACACATTACTCCAAGAATACTCTGACCAAGGATTATTGCTTCCTTTTCTCTGGAAGCTCTTTCTTTAATGCAGTCCAAGATCATATTAACTTGTCTAGCTACCACATTATAACTTTGATTGATATTGAGATTATAATTCATTGAAATATAAATTCTTAACCTGGGTCTGTGAATTTTTTTGAAACTATTTTGAGGATTAGTTTTAATGTAATTGGTTTTCTTTACTTTTAAAACTTTCTGCATCAAAAATATTCTAAGAAATGGTCCATAGTCATATATCATGTGTCATAGTCAAGGTCCACCAAGTCAAAAGCATCTGTGACGTCAAACAATTAAGAATTACTAATCTAAAACATTTAGACAAAATGTGGTTTAACTAATTCTCCTCCGTGAGATACTTGTGCAATTGATTTTTTGAAGCCAACTATAAGACTTTATATTTATTTCTATTTAATTCCATCTTATTTTATTTGGCAATTGCTAGTTATACAACATGAATTTACAAATTAACTGGGGATTCTACTCTCAAGAATCTTGTGCTATCAGAGGGAAACAGTTTATATTGTAAAACAATAAAAGAACCAGGTCAAGTTTTTGCCTATACCAATGCCTAGTGATCTGTTCTCCAAGAATTTAACAGAAACACCTTTAGTGACAGTTTCTTTGACTCCTTTCAAGTTGACAAGAGATAACACACAGGAAAAACATACCCTTCATGTGGAAAATCCAATTGGCTCCTGGTTGGGCCAGTTGTCTGAGATCTTATTTCTGGATAAGATATTGTTGGTGAGAGGTCTGGTGTCTACACCTTTTGGTTTTTGAGTCGGGGTCTTGATATGGGGCATAATTTCTGGGCTTTCAATGATTTTTCTGATTTTCTCAATTTGGTGAAGCTCAACAGTAGGTTCAAGGATATCACAAGATGTGGATTTGGGGACAAATTATTAGAGACTAGAACACAGAAATCAGTAAGGCTGATGTGATAGTCTAACAATTACAGAGGAGACTGAAGAATTATATGACACAGACACAAAACCTCTGAAACCATAGTAATCTGCGGTCAATGGGCAGATAATGCAATAGCTAGGAGCTAGGTGGCACAAGGAAAAGAGTGGGCTAGATCTGAAGTCCAGAAGACCTGAGTTCAAATCCTAACTCAGACATTTGCTAATCGTTGGACATTGTGCAAGTCATTCATAATATTAAAGTTTCCTATCTATAAAAAGGATATAATAATAGCACCTACCCCATAAAGTGGTGGTGAGCAGAAAATGAAATAATATTTTTTAAACACTATGCAAACCATAAAATACTATATTAATGCCAGCTATTATTATTACAGACCTAATTAGGTTTGGAGAGCATTGCTCTAATGATCAAGCAGTCAAGTAATTGATGACCAAAATGATAACCTTGGATTATCAAGAAAAGATTAAGTTATTTTCAGTGTTCTGTGTCTAGAAGTGCACAGTATATATATATATATATATATATATATATATATATATATATATATATATATATATATATACATTTTAGAAACAATTCTATCAAAATGAGTAAAATAAAAATACGCTTTGGATTTCAAAGGGGAATGATCTTGAGTTGTTTGGAAAATTTGTTTGGTTTTTGGAATGGCCGGCTCTATGACAGTTCTAGATAGCTAAGACATTGCTGAACTCATCTACAAACACAAGTTATGTCCAAATGTCATTAGGATTATCCAATCTTGATTCCCTGTCATCAGTGCTCTCTCCATTCTCCAATTACTTTATAGGATATCTGCATATGCCCTTCCAGAAAAACAAACTCTTTGAGGATAAGAGATTTTGTGGTTTCTATCTTTGCATCTTTAGTGCCTAGCATAGTGATTTGTTAAATTAAATTATTACTTTCTACATAATATAAAATTGTCCCCTGCAAGAATAATGATAATAACAATAGTTGAACTTGATATATTGCATGAAGGCTGACAAAGAGCTTTATGTACATGATCTCATCTGGCTCTTACAACAACTTTGTACTTTTAAATGAATAGGTACTGAGCTGTCACTGGTAATTTTTCACCTGGGGCAACTGATGATGGTAGAGAGTCTAGGCTTTATAGGGAGTGGCTGCTGCGGTGGGGGGGAGAGGGTTGGGGAGAAGAGAAAGCATGTCTTAGAATGAGGCTACTGCTGGGAGGGTGGGGAAGGTCAGGAAAACAAGTACATCTTAGAGTCAACCACATTTTAAATTTCCTATCCTGGCTCTGAAAACCCTCAGATTAATTAAAACAATAAGGGAGCTGTTCTTTTATTTCATGAAATATGAGAATTTCAGATAAAGTTATGCTATTTTTCAAATATAATGAAATAAAGTTGATAGGAATACATTTAAACTTTCTATTGATAATTTCTCTCTCCAACCCTACTGCTTTACATCTTCAATGACTGTCTATTGACTCCTTCCCTTCTACCTAAAAACATATTCAGGTCTCCTTCTTTGTCCTAAAATGAAAACAAAAACAAAATTTCCCTATTCCTTTCTATTATCTGCTACTCTTATAATCTCTACTTTCCAATAGACAAATATCTAGAGATATTATTTATTATGTCCATATTTATTATCTCTTTCCCTGTCCCCTACTTACTCCTCAATTTATTGTAATCTGTCTTCTATTCCATTCAGTGGAATTGCTTTCTTCAAAATCAGTAATGAGCTTATAATTGCCCCTTCCAGTGGTTGTTCTTAGTCCTTAACCTCCTTGAACTTTAGTAGCATTTGATGCTATTGAGCCTTCTTTTTTTGAATCCTTTGACACTTTTCTTCTGATTATTTTCTCACCTTTCTGACTGCTTCTTCTAGGGCTCTTCTCATGGTCCCTGGTTCTTCAAGAACCCTATTCTAAACTCTCTTTTCTCTAGACTTTCTCCTTTGGTGATTTCAAGCATTCTCACAGCTTCAATTAATCAACATTGTATAAATGACTGCCTCAGTCTTTCTCTTAATGTCTCTTCTCACATTTCTAATTACCCAGTTGGCATCTCTGTCCAAATATGCTCTTAGTCCTTTGAAATCAAAATATCAAAATCTGACCTCATCATCCTTGCCCTCCCCATCAGCCCATCTTTCTAACTTCCCTGTTTCTCTTATTGGTATCAGTGAGTCAGCTAATAAACATTTAAGTCATAGATATCAACATTTCCCCAGTAACTCGGTCTTAAATATCCCAGTTCATTCTTTCTCTCCCATTCCTATATCCAACTAAATTGTTAGTAATTCTATTCCTGAAAAATATATTGCATATTTCCTCATTTGCTTTCCTATCACCATCATACATCCCATTACTTTTCACTATTGAAACAGCCTTCTAACTTATCCTTAGTCTTTCCCAAGTGATTTTCCTATTGACAACTCTAACCATGCTAATCTTCTACTCAAAATTCTTTACTGATTCTTCATTGGATACCTAATAAAATATATGATCATTAGGTTGGCATACAAGATTTTTTCCATCTAGCTCTAACCTGTTTTCCCAGCCTTATTTCACATTATTACCCTTTGTATATTGATCAGACTGGATTACTTTGTCTCACCTTTCAACTTATGTGTTTGAGTGGGCCACCTCTCATGATTCCTATGCATTCCCTTTTTGTCTGAGTTAATGACATACTGTTCTTACTTAACACTATTCACTTACGCTATTCTTACCCAACAAGACTCAATTTAAGTGCCATAGGTTTCATTATGTTTTCTGTGCTTCTTCCCAAAAGATAGTCTTTCTCCCCTCAAATTTCCATCCCTAGATCCCTTTCTATGTCCTTTTAATGCTCTCATGTATATAATAGGTAATATACATTATAGCACCCCACTAGGTTAGAAATTTCTTGAGGCTGTTGTTTTTTGTATCCCCAGTATCTTGGGGTAAATAGAAAACACTCACTAAATGCCCTGCATTCAACTTTCAACTCTTATCATTTCTTCCCTGTATAACCTTGAATTTAGCCATTTAACCTTTCTGGTCCCAAGTTTCCTCATTTACAAAATGAGGGATGGTGATGAATTAGATAACTTCTAACATCTCTTCCAAATAGAATTCTTTGATGATTTAATCATTGGCAATGATGAGTAGAATTGTTATTTGTTTCTTTATCCCACTTTGGACCATATTATCAGAGGATATGATGAAGGTAAAAAGTATTCTCTACAACGTATATAATTTTTTCCCCACATTTTTGAATCAGAACTGGAATTGGATTAGTTTGGACTGGAATTACCATAGGTAATTACCATAGGTAATGTGACCAAAGGTCACATTCCTTTTTTCCATGAAGTACCTTGAGTGTTTCTGGGTCCTACTTTTACAAATGGTAAACTCTTGGAAGTCAGAAATGATTTTTTCTGTCTTCTGTTTTTAAAGGGACTTTTAGAACCTCTTTGTAACTTTCCATAAGACTAATATTATTTTCTGATTAGAAACTGCAAGAGAAATTGTTGATTAAAGAAAGAGATTAAGTGAGATGCTCACAGTTTCATAGCAAATAAAGCTAATGACTATCTAAGAACTCTAAACATCCTTATCTCAGACCAAGAGCTAGGAGTATAAAACCATTGCCTCTGATATTAATGTAAGTAATATAATTACTTTAATATATCAAATATTGTGTGAACTTTCAACCCATTCTTCTTTTCCTAGTGTCCTCAAAACTCAGTTCAAGAGCTATGTTCTATAGGAAATCTTTCATGAATTCCTCAACTGCCAAATGACATCTCTCTCTACTCTCTTTATCAAGATTTTATATTTAATTATGATATTTAAAAATATTCTATAAAAGCACATCTTTCCATATCTCTCCACTTCTCTTCTCTTATCCTTCCCCAAGAAATTCCTTGAAGCCAGAAACTATTTTTTGTCATTATAGTCTTAGCCCTAGCATAATACCTGAACATGGTAGGCCCTTAACAAAGGCTTGTTGATTGGTTGACTGATTTTAGGTATTTGCATGGTGAAATTGTCAAAATTCTTTTGATAGGTGATGCTCTGGTCTATTATTTGCCTGAAATATTGGGAGGATAGGATCAAAAAGGAAAGGGCTATGAAAAGACACTTGCTAGTTTTTCCTCACTGACCGTGGCTAATCACTCCCAAAGAACTTAAAATCTAAATTAATTTCCTTATAGAATTCCCCTTTTTCTTTTTCTCTTACTTCCCCCTACTCCTACCTCAACAAATCCATTCATTATCTGATTGTGAAAGATTGCTCACAGGTATTGGACCTACCAGCCTCTCCTTATCCACCTTAGTGATAAGTAAAGAAGAGGTATTTGTGTTTGAGGTGGGAGGGGGTGGGGTGTAGAGGGACCTAAAAAGAGACGTTAGGTCTATAAGAAAACAGAGGATCAGTGTTTAGGTCGGCAAAATTTGAGTACTCCTTCAGTATTCCTCATGGGCTATGTACCTTTTTGTTGTAGTTAACAAGCTACTTTTGTGACCCTCATCATTATTTTTAGGCTTAGATAAAGAATCTGAAGGGAGTGATTTAATTTTGAAAGAAGCTGTCTTCATAACTTAAAGATAAATTCTGGTAAGTGAAACTTTGTCAGGAAGTGCTCAATGAATTCAGTTCCAATGGGGGGAAAGTGGGTTTTTGATCAAAGCTTATAAAGGGATCAACAGGAAGGAGCAGAGCCAACAGCTGGAATTCCTTTAGGAAAAACAGATTTTGTTTGATGGCCCTGTTTGGAAAGAGAGAGGATCAGTTGAAAACATGAATAAAATCCTGCCTGTGACCAGTGGGAATTAGAAAGTGTCCATCTGTTTTGGTGATTATTTCTGTTTATTTTTCACAAGGTTACAGTTTTTATTCTTTTTTAACTCTCCCAACATAAATAAGAGAGTAAGGTTTCCCATACAACCAGGCCCATTTATCATTATATTTATTATTCTGCCCATCCTTCCCATCTAGCCATGGATTTTTTTTTTCTTTTCTACATTTAAAGTAAAATAGTTTGAACACACAGTCATGTAACAAAATTATCTTTTATTAAAATAAAAAATTTGGTTTAAAATCATGTTAATAATTGCTATTGTTCTTTAGTGGTATCTGACTCTTCATGACTACATGGGCAATATTACAGTAATACTATCTATAAAGTTTTCTTGTCAAAGACAGTGAGTGGAGGGATCTGCTATAACATTACAGAACAAAATGTAGTTCTGTAAATAAGAACTATATGTAGACCACAGATTTGGTCTTATTCTTCCAACTTCAATTTCACTGCAGGATGTATCTTCAGAATCAGGCTACACTATTCTACCTCTACTTAGGGTCCTATGAGGTACACTGAAAAGAATAAGTATTTTTCCAGGCTATTACTTTGAACTTCCATTCTAGAGTGTTCCCTCTCAATATCAAGTAATTAATTAACATCAATTAGTATTTACAAGGGGCTATTCACTGAGAAAAAAATTGTAAGACCACAAATAGCAAAATAAGGCTTACTCTTTTCTCTACCACCTCAGCCACTGGATAGAGTAGACTTAAAGTAACTGCTATAAACATTTCTACCACCAACTGCACTTTTGGGAGATAGATTAAGGGCTCTTTTGCATGTAGAGCATAGTTTCTTGGTTGCCAGAGAGATTCATTTCTCAGAACTAGATAAATCTTGAATTCTACCCCTGGACCTCTTGTAGCTCTTCAATCTTTCAAAATTTCAAAAGGCCTTGTACTAAGACAGAAATAGAAGCATCTCTGTCTCAGACATAGTTCTTTCCTTCAAGATTATTCATTTATTGGCTGTCCTGGCCTGTTACAAGTTACTTTCCCACCAGCTTTTTTGAGCTAGAGAATCATCCTTATATCTATTAACTACCAGGAGAAAAAGATAGTTTCTCTAGTGGATTCTGTTCTATATACTCTGAATTCTAGCTGGGTATCCTGGTAAAAGGATCAGTTAGTAAGCACACAAGAAACAGCCACAGAATACCTGCAAACACAAAAAGTTGAGAGGTACAACCTAGTAGGTAACCATTTTAAAGATATATTATCTTTTAGTGATAAGATGTTGCCAAATTCTATATTAAAGTGAAATGCAGAATTAATAGGAAATCAATAACAATAATCAACAATATATCCATGAAGATAAATGTCAACAAGAATCATAGGATTTAGAGCTCATTACAAATATGGAATAAGTATTGTCTGCCTTGGTAGATTCAAACACAGACATCATGAACATAGAAGAAAAACAGCTGAATGCCCAAGAAAACAAAGAGAAAGAAGAAACAGGAGGGGAAAAAACAAGCCTTACAAAATTACAAAGTATAATTAGTTGAGTAACATACGAAGCAGAAATTATAGATGGTCAGGAGCCAAAGGAATTGATCATGGAAGTAGGGAATGTTTTAATATGTCTTGTGACATTTGTTGTTACTTTATATGCTCAGACCCTCAAAAAGTCAGCATCCAAAAGTATTTATTTCCACCTAGCACATTGCCTGAAATTAAAGTACACAGCCACCAGGAGAACAGTGCTGTTTCAGTTATGATGTCATGAAACTAAATCAAGTTTCCCTTAGATATATTTAATTGAGGGAGATTAATATATTTTTTCAACTAAGTTAAAATATAACATACATAAATATAATATATTATGTATAAGTATATACATAAATTAATATAAATATAAATAATATCACTTAGGCATGTCAAGAATAAATTTGATAGTCAACATTTAATAAGTATTTAATAAGTGTTTACTATATGTCAAGTATTATATTAAGTACTGAGGATACAAATAAACTCCCCTAAAATAAACTAACAAATCTTCCTGGGCTCTGATCTCCAGGAGTTCAAAATCTAATAGAGGAGACAATATGCAGACAATTAGATATGAATGCAGTAAATTGGAGATGATCAAGAGACAAGGCACCAGCACTAGGTAAATGGGAAAGAGCAAAGCAGGCTTCCCATATAATAGTTGATTTTGTTTTCTTTTTTCTTTTTCTTTTTTGGAGGTGATGGGGTTAAGTAACTTGCCAAGGGTCATTCAGCTAGTAAATGTCTAGAGCTGGATTTAGGTCTTCCTGACTCTAGGGCCCATGCTCTGTCATTTCTGTACCTATCTGCCCTCAATGTTGATTTAAGACATGAGGTTAGTATGTCTACTTTGTCTCAGGGTTCTATAAAAAAAGAAGACATCTACTGCCATCTTTTTTCATTTCCACATTTCATTTCCACAATTTCTTTCCACTGGTGACTGTGTTTTGAGTCCCCCGGCTATTTCAAGCTTGTAACAATTGGTTTTCCTTCTTTTGGTTGTTCTGTTAAGCCTTGTCCAGCTTTGTTTGCACCTTCTGCTTGGCATTTAGCCATGTTGGATGTGATTTGTTTGGGCTCTTATACATCCTACTTCTTTGGTTTTGTAATTTTTGGCTCAGTTCAAACTCCTTGTTTTGTCCATTTAAGTGAAATACATTATCCTCCCACAAAAAGTGTCTACAGAGTGCCTACTTGAAATTCAGGTACTAGCCTCTTGCAGTGAGTTAATAGAATAATCTCCACCCAGTTCTGATGGCAGCTGCAGCTGGTGGTCATTAACTCATCTCCTGCCACGACTGGCAGAGCCTTGACAGAAGGCATTAGAGAAAAGCAAACACCTAAGTACAATTTGATAACTTTTTCATTAATCTTTAACCAGTATCAATCATTGCTTAATTTCATCCCGAGACTTGAGTAGGATGTTTTTTTTTTTCACCACTTTGAATCATCATATATTTCAAATTAAAAGTCCTTATCATATGCTCATACTCCAGTGATCCAAGGTTTCAGGTCAGTTTTTGTGAAATCCCTACCCTCACCACATCTCTACCCCACCTTTGTTCTTCTTGCAGAGAAAAAAAATGTATATTTGCTCATAGTATATGCAGAGGAAGGAGCTTGGTAGAAGATTGTATAGAATGCTGTGATGGGTTCAATTCTGGATTCTGACACTAACTGTGTGATCTCAACTTTTTTTCATCCTCAATTTCCTCATCTGTAAAATGAAGATAATAAGGACCAACCTCACAGGGTGATTGTGAGCATAAATGAGATAATACAGTCTTTACAAACTTCAAAGCATTACATAAAAGCTAGCTATTATTATTAATCTCTTTTTAAAATGTGTAGTTAGCTCACTGAGGAAATCATAGATGTAACAAAGCTTTGGGAAGAATTTAGCTAATATATATTAAAGCAAAACTTTATAAGACTTTCAATGAATTTTTGAAAGGGTTTCACCTAACTTTTCAGACTGTGATAACTGATTCAGAAAAAAATGTCAATTAACTTTTTCACCAAATATGTGGAAGTAACTAACTTTTCTCAAGACAATGTTCTCCTCTGAGATTCAGACAATGAAAAAGTTCAGGAGAGAAATTTAGTTCACAATGCAGCCCCACTCCCTAACCCAAACAAACCAATCCTCCTTTTTGCTTGAAGACTCTTAAGGACTTTGAAATAATTTTCTATTTAATCTTTCTTTCTGGAGTATAAGTTTGGGAAATGCCTCCAAAGCTGTGATTAATCAAATCGACTGTTCTGGTACCACTAATAAGCCTGGAATGGGAAAAGGTTTGAAACAGGTGTGAAGATAAAAGGAAATGATGGTTCCTCTGAGTCCTCCTCTTAATGTTTCTGGATACCCTAGTCAGTAAAGTCCTTCTATTTAATTACATGTAGTGAATGATTATTGAAATCCTCCATCTCTGTTGCCCATCCCTTTTGTTATTGGGCCATGTCCAGTTATTTCAGTACTATATGTAGGAGGGTTCTAAGCTACATAAATCTTAAAAATAGGAGATTGAAGGAAGTAGTGCTAATCTAATAACCCTAAAGGCAAACTCTTGTCATAGTTAAATCATCTCAAAATATGAAGCAAGGTATATTTCCAGATAGAACACATTAGTTGTTTACTGTTATTTCACTCTTTTCATGGTTTCCTAAGATAGAAGGGACTTCAAAAACTCATTTAATCTACCTTCTACTTTCTGGAAACTTTCTAGGTAGATGATACATGACAAATGAAAATATAGTCCACTTTTAAAGATATTTCAAGAAGAGAATTTCCACCAACTCCTATTCCATTGTTTTTATTATATACTTTCAATACATTTTCTTCTGTAGTTGATGTCTCAATTTCCCAATTAATGGTTTCTACCTTGACCTCTAATATTTGGCTTTCATACCCAATAACCTACTAAATAAAAGATGGCCAATAACTTCTTTTTTTCCTGCTCATCTTCCTTTCTCTTCTTTGAACACCACCCCTTCCTTTTGAAAAAATGTTTTTAAAAATGTATTTTATTTTTAATTTATGGAATAAAACAAGCACATTTGTAGCAGTATAATTAAAAAGATGATTGCATATGAAACTGAAAATCTATTTTGTATAACTTGCTATTCCTTTTAAAAATATAATAAAGTTATCTTGTAAATTTATTTTTCCCCCTTTTTTCTTCCCATCCCCCTACCCCACCATAGATATGGCTACCATTAGACACAAATAGATATGTTTACATATAATATGTATACACATACATATACATATAAATTATTCTATTCATAATTCTGTTTATCAGTTCTTTCTCTGGATGTAGCAAGTGTCTTTCTTCATAAGTCCTTCATTTTTAATTTGTGTATTTATAGTAGACAAAATGAATGAGATGCCTAAAATCATTCTTAAAACAATGTTGCTGTCATTATATAGATTGTTCTCAGGTTCTGTTTATTTTCCTTTTTAACATTTCATGCTTTCTTTCTATATCTTTCTAAAATCATTGAGTTAAGGAAACAAAACTATCACCCTTGCAGATGATATGATGGTATATTTAGGGAAGCCTAGAGAATCAATTAAAAAACTACTTGAAACAATTAACATTTTTAGCAAAGATGCAGATTATAAAATAAATCCACATGAATCATCAGCATTTATATATTACCAATAACGACAGCAGCAAGAGATACAAAGAGAAATTCCATTTAAGATAACTATAGATAATATAAAATATTTTGGAGTTTACCTGCCAAGACAAACCCATGAACTTTATGAACATAATTACACAACATTTTTCACATCAATAAAGTCAGATCTAAACAATTGGAAAAATATCAATCGCTAATATAATAAAAATGACAATTCTACCTAAATTAATTCTACTTATTCAATCAAGCTGCCAAAAATATTTTATAGAGCTAGAAAAAAATAATCAACAAAATTCATTTAGAAGATCAAAAGATCAAGACTATCAGGGGAACTAATTAAAAAAAAGGCAAAGGAAGGTGGCCTAGCCATACCAGACCTAAAACTATATTATAAAATGGCCGTCATCAAAACCATTTGGTACTGGCTAAGAAATAGAGTGGTAGAGCAGTGGAATAGGTTATATATATGCAAGATATAATAGTCAATAACTACTCTATTGTTTGATAAACCTATAGACTCCAACTTCTGAGATAAGAACTCAGTATTTGACAAAAATTGCTGGGAAAACTGGAAAACAATATGGTACAAACTAGGCATAGACAAACATTTCACAGTGTATGCAAAGATAAGATCAAAATAGATTCATGATTTAGACATAAAGATTGATACTATAAGCAAATTAGGAGAACAAGCGATAATTGACCTGTCAGATCTTTGGAGAAGATTTTTTTTTCTTGACAATACTTTTATTTATTAACAAAGTACATCATGGGAAAAAAATCTACCTCTTAAAAGTCCATTTTCTTTTATGGTTAGACATGTTTGACCAAAACAAAACATAAAACTTTCAAAGAAAATATATACATGATCCCTAATTAAGCTGGATTAAGTTTAGTAGAGGTGATTAAACTATCCTGCTCCTATTCATATTGACCAAAAGAGCAGTTTATTGTCTTTTTGAAAAAAAAAAAAACTACATTGAACCAAGAAATGAGGAGGGTGGGAAGAGGTTTAAAACATATTTAAATATATTATCTGCAGTTATCCCTTCATTAAATTTGTATGTCCTTGAAAATATCAGAAGTGATGCAATCTATAATGAAGGCAATAACTTAACCTTTGTCCTGCTATAATACTTTCCAGGTTATTGCTCTTCAAGAGATATTTTATTTACATTTCAAGTATATATGTTTAAGGAAGAACATTTATAGATATTTGCTAATTCAGAAAAAAGGTACATGGTCCTATAGGAGCAAACTTTTTTTATAGCTTTTTATTTACAAGACACATGCATGAGTAATTTTTCAGCATTGACAATTGCAACACCTTTTGTTCCAACTTTTCTGCTCCTTCCCCCACCCCTTCCAGCAGATGGCAGGTTGAACAATACATGTTAAATATGTTAAAGTATAAGTTAAATACAATATATGTATATACGTATACATGTCCATACAGTTATTTTGCTGTACAAAAAGAATTGGATTTTGAAATAGTGTACAATTAGTCTGTGAAGGAAATAAAAAATGCAGGCGGACAAAATTAGAGGGATTGGAAATTCTATGTAGTAGTTCATAGTCATGTCCCAGAGTTCTTTCACTGGGTGTAGCCAGTTCAATTAATTACTGCTCTACTGGAATTGATTTGGTTCATCTCATTGTTTAAGAGAGCCACATCCATCAGAATTGATCATCATATACTATTGTTGTTGAAATATATAATGATCTCCTGGTCCTGCTCATTTCACTCAGCATCAGTTCATGTAAGTTTCTCCAGGCCTTTCTGAAATCATCCTGCTGGCCATTTCTTACAGAACAA